>NC_061113.1:114135218-114314948 GCF_002878395.1 Capsicum annuum | reverse complement strand
AATTTTCAAGGAACAATCATTTATTGGGTTTCTTAAAAATTCAACCAAGTCAAAATTATCATCACTCAATTGATCATTCCTTTCTAAGACCTCACATTCCCTTCCCTTAAGAGTACTATCATCTTCCAAGAAGAGATTTCCATCTTTAGAAGGAATGTTGTCACACTATAGTGGGTTGGTATATAGGCTATAGATTTCCAGGCAAGCTATACCTTCAACTTCATTCTTACCATTAGGTTCATTAAAAGTGAACTCATCATCTTCAAATAAGATATTGTCCTTAGAAAGAGAAGGATCTATCCATGAAGAGGATATAGAACATGTAAATCCATTCTCTAAAAGATCATTATCAAGTGTCAAAGATATTTCAAGAACATGATTATCCCTATGAGCAAAATCGAGAGTAGAACATTCACTAGAGGTCATGCTAATGGGGTCACTCCTATTTATCTGATCAACATTTTCAATATCATCACTCACTCAAGATCCATTAAACACATTACACACATTCTCAAGTGGTGGAAAAATTTTGCACATAAGTTGATCAACACAATTCCCACAAGATGTTTTACTATCATTCAACACATTGGCTTTAACACTAGGTGGACATAAATTGATCTTACAAGAAGAGTCAATTCAGTCATCAATAAAATCAACTAGTGTATCCACATTCACAACATGTACATCATTATCAAGGGGAAAAGAATCAATAGATAATGTATTATCATTCAACACAATGGCTTCAAGACCAGGTGGACTTAAATTGATCTTACGAGAAAAGGCAATTCGGTCATCAATAGGATCAACTAGTGTATCCACACTCACAACAAGTACATTATCAACAAGAGGCAAATAATCAATAGAATCACAAATAGGTAAGCTACTACTCACACTTAATGGGCTACTAGCCATACAATTATCATTCACATGCACAAAAGTGTAAGAGTTAGCTATTTTACCTTGAATTTCTTAAGTAGATTCTTCTTTGCCGTTGTGTGAAGGTGTCCCACATGCTTCGGCAACAACTTTTCCTTGGCCTTGTGCTCCTCCGCTTGCTATGTTAGTACCTATACAAATGTCCTTAGAAATAGAAGGACAAACATAGTTAGCACGGTTTGGTGGCAACCCCCTCACTTCACTCCATACAACTTCTCCTTTTTCCACTCTTGGATTGCCATATTGTACACCCTTACTCCTCTTAATTTTTTGTCTTTCATAATCATTCGGCTTGGAGTAAGTAATCATATCTCCTTGCGGTTTAGGAAGAATTGAGGTAAAGAGATAATTTCCCCAATGGTCCACTAGAACCTTAGGCCAATTTAGCACATTTCGAACTCTATGTTGTGCAAACCAATCAGCACCCAAGCATACATGACCTGGTGTTAAGGAGAAGATATCGCACCACACCTCCTCATAGTATTCAAATTGGGTGAAGATAATCTTCACTTTCTCGGTAACCTTATACCCGTCCAAGGAATATGGAACAAGTACAGGTTCTTAAAACAACCCTAAATAGTCAACCATAGATGGCGTGATGTATTTCTTATGGCGCCAATTATCTAGCATAAGGAGGCAGCTCGATACCCCATAAATACTTACCTTTCTGGAGTGAACACTTCTCCTAGGATCAAAATTGTAGAGTTTAGGACAACCCATGGGCACATGAGTACCCCTCGGCCTAGGAAATGTATTCTCTCTTCTTATCATGGGATGACCTACACTATAGCTAGTGTACCTATTCACACCACTTCGACCTTGATAAGATGTACTACAAGGTGAAGAATATGAATCTTCATGCTCCACACATGCACTCTCACCATGGATCTCATAAGCTTTATGAAGAAAAGGATTATACCTTACACCAATTTTAGGTTTAAAGTAGGAAGTGTAAGACTGCTTACATGTAACAACTTCATCATAAGAACCATCACAAGGCCCTACATCATCTCCATATTCACCATAAGCACTAGGAACTTCATTCACATCATTTTCTCCCTCAAAACCATAATTCTCAATTCTTCCCATGTCTTGATCATGGATATATTCATAGCCCCCATAATCTACAACATCATTGTAGCCATAAAATCCCCTACTACAATCATAGTCTCCCATGTTGTAGTCATAATAGTCTGAGGCTACCAAAATATGTTCCCCTTATATCACCTTGTACCTACAAAATGAACAAAATAAGATTAGTAGTAAAAGCTCCTCACCAACACTCATATACACTCACCTTTGTGATCCTCACAATTGGAGCGATGAATATTGAAAGTTTCTTATACTCCGGTAGTCAATAAGGTGTCAATCACTACTTAGCGACCAGAATAAATTCTTGTTTGATCGACTCAAGACACAAAATAAAATCTACTTACGAACTTGAAACAAAAAAATTCAATGAATCAAAACGAGAAAGCCACATAAAGAACAAAAACAAAAAGAAAATGGACTCAAACAACTAATTCATAACTAAGTAGGTGATTACTAGTTGTTAATTAGTTCTAGAATCAAGAAATGAAACTAAAGAAACAAAGAAAAGAAACTTAGAACCTAAATTTGAGCTTCAAGGTATTTTGGAAGTTGATGATGTGGAACTTTGCTGATGTGGCAGCCTTGGTTAAAATTGGTCAACGATTTGGAGTTGACTTGTTTCCAATTTAAAATTCAACAATCTTCTTCTTGATAGTGTGGTAATTGGTTTTGGTGAAGAAAACACAAAGAATGGACCCTTTTTCAAGCTTAAAAGAGTTTGAATTTGTTGCGGTCCCTCCTTGTACTTTCCCTTGTCCTCTTGTTTGAGAATATTCCTTTTTTGATGCTTTTGGACTCTTTCTTCCTTTAGAAGACTTGGAATATGCATGGAATATTTTTTTACAAACAAGGACCACACTTTTTTTCTTCTTCTTTTTTTGATCAAACCACCACTTTTTGAATGTTCTTCTTCAACAACATATGAAGAACATGAAGAACACCAAGAACATTCAAAAATGGAACCTAACCCAAATAAACTCCAAATTGAATGATTTTTGAATATTCAAGCACACTTTGAACTCCCAAATACCAATATCATGTTTTCAAGACACAAATCTCACAAAAACCTTTCCAATTTTGAGATCCACCTTTCAAGTTTCTTCAACTTCAAGTTCAACAATAGTGGATGACTCAAAACAACCCAGAAACAGCTCAAATTCAAGATCTAGACTCCTATAGTGTTAGAGAACACAAATCTAACACTAAAAATACAAGAAAAACACAAAATAAAAACTTAAATTTTGACCTAGGGTCGAAAACGGGAATAGTACCTTTTTGGGTTTTTTTATTTTTGACACTTCTTTTTTTTTGTGATTTTCCATTTCTAGACTCTAATAGTGTTAGGGAACAAGAATATAACACTAGAAACACCAAAAGACACAAAAATCTAGGACCCAAAATTTTGTCCTAGGGATAAAAACGGGATAACAATTTTTTTTTTTGCAATTTTTAGATTTGACACTTCTTTTTTTGTTGATTTCTAGATATCAATCCCAAGATTGATTTTATTGGAATAAAATCAAACCTTTCTCTTGATACCAAATGATAGAAGAAGGACCTAAAGAGATGAAGACTAAGAGAAACAAGATAATAAACAAATGCAATAAAGTAAGATAGATAGCTTGACATACGAGATTACAAGAAAAAGAAACCAAACCGTGTATCATACGATAAGACCCCTATGACCCGCAATAACAACACCAAACTCTTACGGTGACTGCTAAGGGAATCAACTCCTTCTTACAACTACCATTTCTAAGCAAGGATCAATAATAGTTTTTCCAAGCCCTACACTACTTGGCTTTTCCAATACCTACACTACACTCTCAATGAGAGAACAAAAAGTCTTTCAATGACTCTCAAATATCCATAATAAACTAATGAGCAAATGATCAAATAGAGGAATATTTATAGGCTAGCTTATTACATAGAAAAATGGCCAAAATACCCTTAATGAAAGGGGTGGTCATGGAGTGTCTTTCCAACAACTGTATTCCCCAAAATACCCTTAGTGAAGGGTGGTTCTTCAATGCTCCAAAACCAAGGGGTCATGCTTCAACACTTGTGGACTCGGGTTGGAATCAAAGGTAAGCCCCCTATGCGATCTTACACACATGGGTTTGCTTTATGTTAGGCTCAAAACGGGTCCTCCATGCATGTTCTTGTGTCCTTGAGGTGACCAAGTCTTGAGTCTTTATGCATTGGCCTCTAATGATGTATTCAAAAGCATAGATGGCCATTTGGCTTGTATAACTTGAGCACCTTAATAGTCCTCTCGGATGATCATCCATCTACGGATGAAAAGCTGTACCCAATTACACTCGAGTACCCAACCCCTCCTGGAACCATGGTTTGATATGATAAAAATGGGCACTCCATGCAAAACGAACTATTTTTTGCACATAAATGTGGGATAGTCTTTAGAAACTGAAAGTCATCTGAATAGGAATGAAATATGCCAACTTGGTCAAGCGATCTATAATAATACAAACCACTAGTGAAGTCTATTATAATTCATTCCCACTTCCACTTAGCAATGGGCAACCTCTGAGTCAATCCTTTTGGATGCTGATGATCGACCTTCTCCTACTGACAACGTAGGAAATGAGCCACAAAGTTTGCCACATTTTTCTTCATACCATCCCACTAGTAATGTTGTCTCAAATTTTTATATATCTCAGCTATGCCGAGATAAATAGAATATCTAGAGCTGTGAGCATCACAAAGAATAGATTAAATCAAATCATCAAGTCGAAGAACACAAATACGACCCTAAAATCTCAAAATAACCTCGGAATCAATGATGTCCCTCCCAAACTCACCAATCAGAACCTAATCATAGAGGAAGAACAACTTTCTATCCTCATACTGAAGATCACAAATTTACTAAAATAGGGAGGACATCCCCACCATACAAGCTAAAATCCTGAAGGATCTGAAATATCAATGCATACTTTCAAATTGGCTAAGGACTGAATGTCCCGTGCCATAGGCCTCTAAGAAATTGATATACATGCCAAGCTACCAATACTCACTACTTTGTGAATCAAGGCATGAGCTACCATATTTCCCTTACCCGAATGATATAAGATGAAAATATCATAGTCCTTTAACAACTCCATCCATCTATGTTGGTAAGCATTAAGTTCTCACTGGGTCATAAGATGCTGAAGGATGTGGCGATTAGTGAAAATCTCACAATGCACTCCATACAAATAATGCCTCCAAATATTGAGCGCAAAAACTATCGCTGCCACCTCCAAATCATGGGTGAGGTAGTTATACTCTTGCACTTTAAGATGTCTAGAAGCATAAGCAATGACACGACCTTGCTATATCAAAATACAACCAAGAACAACACCTGAAGCGTAAAAAAATATAGTGAATCCCTCAACCTCAATAGGAAGAGCTAACATTGGAGATTAACTATGACAATCCTTGAGCTTTTACCTCAACAGGAAGAGCTAACATTGGAGATAAACTATGACAATCCTTGAGCTTTTCAAAGCTCAACTCGTACACCTTGAACTATCAAAAAGGAACTTCTTTTTGAGTCAACCTAGTCATAGGGGTTAAAATAGAGCAAAGCACCTGTAACAACCAACCAAACCAATGAAACTTCAAACCTCAGTCAGAGACGTAGTCCTATCCTAATCATGACCTGATGAAATCTTAGCTGGGTCCACTATAATATCAACTTTAGATACCCCATGACCAAGGAATGACACTGACTCAAGCCAAAACTCACGCTTAGAGAACTTGGCAAAAAGCACATGATTTCGCAAAATCTAAAGCATAATCCTAAAGTGTTATGAATGCTCCTTACTACACCTCAAATACACAAGAATATCATCAATGATCATCAGTGAACACAATAATGAAAGAGTCTAGATAGAGTCTGAACACACGATTCATCAAATCCATGAATGCGGCTAGGGCATTAGTCAGCCCAAAAGACATTACCATAAGCTTATAATGAATATCACAGGTCCTGAAAGCTATCTTCAATATATCCTAAATCATTAGCTAATGATAATCGAACCTCAAATCAATCTTAAAAATAGAGCGACACCCTAAAGTTAGTCGAACAAATCATCGATGTAATGTATAAGATAATGGTTCTTTCACTATCACCTTATTAAGCTACCTATAATTGATACACATATGCATGGAGCCATCTTTCTTCTTCACAAACAATATAGGAGATCCCAAAGGGGACACACTCAGTATGATAAAAACTTTACCAAAAAAGGCCTGAAGCTAAGAACTCAACTCATTAAGATTAGCAGGATCTATCCGATAAGGTGCCATAGAAATAGGTCGGGTGCCAGGCTCAAGGTCAATAGCAAACTTAATCTTACGGTCAGGGGAAATACTAGGCAGGTCGGTAGGGAATACATCAGGAAACTCAAAAATAATAGGAATAGATTCAAGTGATAGACTACCAATGTGAGTATCATATATATAAGCAAGATAAGACTTGCAACCCCTCAATATCAGTCTTCTAGTAGAAACATAAAAAATAGTACCTGTCAGCTCGTGGATAACCTCTCCTGACCACACAGGTTGGGCATGCTGGGCATGGCTAAGGTAACTATCTTAGAAAAATAATCCATGACCGTATGATAGTGAGATAACAAGTCCATTCCCAAAATCATATCAAAATATAGCATATCTAGAATAATAAGATTAGAATAAGTATCAACATCACTAAATTTCACAATACATGATTTGAATACTCAATCCACTACTTAAGAATCACCTATGGTAGTAGATACGTGCAATAAAATAGATAATAAAAAACTAGTCAAGTACAACTATGGTGCATAATAAGTAGATATATAAGAATAAGTGGATTTAAGATCAAATAAAGCAAGATCTAACTCAAGGAATACCAAAATCATACCTATAACTATAGCATCTGAAGTCTTAGCCTCAGGTCTAGCAGGTATTGCATGTAACTAACCATGTCCGCCACTTGGTTGGGCACTTGAATGACCTCCTGTCCTACATGCCTGAGTACTACCTCAAGCACCCTAGTAACAACCCCTATAGCCTCGTGACCCACCTCTACTTGAGGGATAAACTATCTTAATAGGGGTAGCACCCTAGGCTGAAATAATTATCACCCTACGACTAAGGTAATTTTATAAGAAATAACTAGGAAGTCCACAAGTAAAACAAGAGTCAGGAGCATAACAAGAACTCATAGATCTAGCCAAACTGGAGTAACCACCACGTCTAGCATGGCCTGCAAAAGAACCTCTCAAAGACTGATCACTAACCTTACTAGGGCAGCTACTAGTACCAAACTGACCTCCATCAATAGTCTAAAAAAATGCCTAAACTGGTCAATTAGTCTGACCCTAAGGCTAAAAAGATGATCACAAAGGAAACCCAACATGAGAGCTGCCACCTCAGAATTAGGAACTACTATGGCTCCCACCAAATGTACCATGGTACTTGGGACTCTTATCATAACCCTCATGGTGTATATCCTCCAATACTCTAGCATGGTATGAAACCTCAGCAAAAGTCCTACCCACAAAAACTAGACTCTGAGTAACCATCCAAATAGGGATCCTTAATTTTCTCACAAAGAAGCAAACTCTCTCATAATTAGTATCCAAAAAAGAAGTCGCATGTTTGGCCAACTTATGGAAACAAGCCACATACTCAGTGATTATCATAGAGCCCTACTCAAATCTGGTGACTTGATCTCTTATTTGATCTCTAAGGTTGCATGGCATATACTTCTCCAAGAATATCTCAGAGAACTGATTCCATGATAAGAGAGAATATCCAACTAGCCTAGAACTTATAAAACCTCTCCACTAGTGTCAAGCGGACAAATCCAAGTTGAATATGGTGTAATATACACCATGAGTCTCAACAAGGCCTAAACCACAAAATATATGCTCACAATAAGTAGGAAACTCAAATATATTCTCTCCAGGAGCACCAGAAAACCCAGGTAAAGCCAACCTCAGAAATCTACCCAACATATTCTGCTCCTTAGAAGACATAAAAGACTGGCTCATAACTAGCTTAGTGACCATCGGCTAAACAATTGCCGACATAGGAGAAACCTCAACTCTAGGACCTGTAGTAATAGGCTGCACTCCTACCCCAGTAGTCTGCATACCATTAATAATACCCAAAAGCCAAACCAACGTATCTCTAAGCAAAGAAGAGGGAATAAAACTTAGAGGAGCTTAGGATAGTCCATGGCCTACCACTGACTATGACAGAGGAATATTTGTCTCAGGTGTAGGAATAGGGTTTTTAGGTGGCCTATCCTGATCCCTAATTAGGGATGTATCATGAGGCTGTCCTCAAACAGAAGTAGGATCACTGGGCTTAGTCTTGGGACCCTCCTCATGCATAGTTGTAGAACCTGTTATGGGTATCTACGAAAGAGTAATATCAAGAAAATATCCTATAAACAAACTTAGACTCTTAGCATGATACGACTGAAAGAAGTGAAGGACTCCTAAGAATGTCCCATAGCCTCCCAAATATTGGAAATAAATGTCAATATTTCAATCTGCAGGACTCTGTTAGACACTTGCTCTTGTACCAAAAATATCGGTGAAATCTAGACACTGATACCAATTTGTCATGACCTAATTCATGAGTCATGGAGGCACCTACTAAAACCCACCAGTAGGTAAGAAAACACCATAACCCAAAGCTAAGACAATGGGTTAATTCAATAGAATGCCCAACATGGGCCAACATATACAAAAATAATGTAATCAACTGTTCCACTAAATTAGACAATCAAATATGAATACTTTTTTTTGGTTAAATTTGTAATTTTATTGATCAATCAAATTAAAATCCACACAATGATGGATCAACCCAACCAAATAGTCCAACAATAAAAATAGCTAAGAAAAGTTAAAAAATTAGACCAGTCCAATAGCTGACCCGACCCAAAAAAATAACATTTATAGTGAGTAGGGTTTCCAAATCTGAGATCAACATGTAGCTCCACTTTTATAGGCATCCTTGTCATGGTTTTCTTTGAGAATCTATAATTTTTCCTTCTTGAACTATGGGTGCTAAACTTTGTGCCTTGGTTGTGGTTGATTGAAGCTTCTTCCAGTTTTTATGATTAAGTATCCTTATTTCCTTTGATATATATTATTGAACTTTGTGCTATGGCCCTAATTTGAGGCTTTACTTTCTAATATCTCAGCTGAGTTCTCCAGTGTATAGGTGCATGCAGTGTTTTTTGGTGTAAAAATAATGGGTTTAGTCCAATGAGACTTGTTTATTTTTCCTAGTAAGTTTACTCCACTGTTGAATTTACTGACTATTTTGTATCTTGTATTTAGCAACCTTTCCTTTCTTGATTTGTAGATGTGGATGGCATAGAGATTTTGGGATGCTTGAAACTACATGTATTTGGAGAATAACAAGTATCTTAGTTGCTTGCAGATAAGATTTGACCTTGTGACTCCCCAATTTGCTAAGAGTCCATTTGTGTTGGCTGGTGTAGTAAGGATAAGTAGCAGTTTCACTTTTTTTTTACCTTCTCACATTGTAAATAGAATGTATGTAAAATACCTTGCTTTATCCATTCCAGTCCCTTTACCCCTTTGATGGTGATATCCTTAGATTTGGATATTTCTACTTATCATTATTAATTATTCTTCTACCTACACTTGGTAACTGATGGAAAGATGTAAATATGAATTCCCCTTGTTCCAATGCTAAATTAGCAAAATAGTCAGCTAGTTCATTGCCTTCTCTGATTATTTGCTCTATCTGTACTTTTTTAAATAAAAGTAATTTCCATATTTGAATGACTTTGTCTGTTATATTCCATGGACTCTCTCATTCCTTACTTGATATCTTTTGCATGGATAAGGAATCAGTCTAAATGATCATTTTTTCTTGCTCTGATTGATTACAATGAATTATTGCATGTAGTATTACCATAGCCTTTGCGTCCATGCTATTAGTATCCTCTATTATTGTTTCGTTGGCATGTAATAGATCACCATGTAAATCTCTCAAATTGAATTCCCATGAACTGCTCCCTAAATTCCCTTTTGATGGTCCATCTGTGTTGTACTTAATCCAACCTGTATTTGGAAACTCCAATAAAACTATTATAGCTTTAATCTTAGTCTTCAATTATTTGAACTCTTATAGGATTATTGTCCATTCAAAAGAGAAATCCAGTTTTGGCTTGCTAACTTTCAATAGCATTCTCAATTGCATTGTAACATTAAAGATCAACCTTTGCACTGTTACCCATTTTCCTTTAAGTTTCAATGCATTCCTCCTTTTCCATAGCTTCTACAATATTATTCCTTGTATTATTCTGAAGTAAACCTTCTCTCTCTTTTTCATATGTATATTCCACCTTGAATTTATTGTATCTCTTAAGCTCAATCCTTGAATATTAATCCCTGTAAAAGAAGAAAAATAGGACCAAGTCCTGTTAGCAATATAGGATCTTAATAAAACATGAGACATAGTCTCTTGTGCTAGATTTTGGCAACACCAATATTTGGAAGGACCTACTCCCCATCTTCTTACATATTATCCACTATGATTTTCCTCTTCCACATTCTTCTCATAAGAAACACAATCTTAAAAGGTAGCCCTTTAATCCATAATTTCTTATAAAATTCATTAGGCTCTTCTTTATGTCTCACATATTGCCATGTTGATTTAACTGTGAACTTTCCTACTACTTCAATTGTAACACCCCAAATCTGGTACCCGGAACGTCACATGGTGCTCATGACCCCGAAGGACCATAAGATAACCCAAGATTGATATTTTTACCTATACCTTGCATAATATACTGTATAAATATGAAAATAAAGGCTGAAAGGCAACAAGGTTAAAAGATCTGATAAAACATAACATCTGGGGATATGACATACCAATACCAAAAAACTGAAATAATTGTCTGAACATTCTAGTCTGAAAGCTTCTAAACTATCTGAATAAGGAGTTGATGAGATATGTCCCCAACTAACTCTAACTACTGAAATAAACTAAGTAATAACATAATAAAGTAATGATCATGTCCTCGAAGGATGTGGACTCACCGCTAACTCTGACTGCTGAGACTAGAATGCTACTGATGCTCTAGAGCTCGTACTTTTAAATCGATAATATAAAATTCCATAACACAAGTGTGTCAGCACGATTGAATGTACTGGTATGTAAGTGTGGTAGGCTGAATGCAAGGGGTTTATATGCATGAACAATACTAACTGACTGAATAACATGAATGTGAGAATACATATATGGTAACATAAATTGTAACTGATATCATGGCATCACTAAATCTGAATACTGATAACATAAATATAGATAACTGATACTGAGCAACTGTATCTGGTAGTCTAGGTTCTGAAGGAACTAACTGAGTGTCGTACTATTCTGATTTGACTGTATTTGATAGACCTAAATTCTGTAGAACTATCTGAGTTCTATTACTGAGGCTGAGACTAAAACTGTAACTGTGGGAAGTAGTCATCTAACTGACATGCCCTAAACAAAGTATTATAGCTGAGTGGGGTCCAATCTGTAACCCTAATTGGAAGGGTGTCAATACCGCGTCACTGGTAAGGACAAGCTTTGAGTGACCCCTCATCTAATAGGTACTCTAAAGAGAATGGTGGGACCCTCATCTAACAGGTTAAGCCACCTCATCAACACTTATCTACAAGATTAGATATCTCAACCTACACTGGCTACGTAGTTCTGGAGCGTAAGGATTGCTTCTAAGAATCAAACCCTCTACTCGTAGGTGGGCTCTCTCGGTGCTGAATTCTACTTCCATCTGATTAGACACTGGATTAATTATACTGAATTGAGTTTACTGAGTTTTGTTAATAGACGGAGTATCATTGAGATTCGATAAATGATTGAGATTTCTGAGATTACTTAGTTTTCCTGAGTCATGAGACTGACTGAATTCTATTGAACATGGCTTGACTGAGAGTATCTTTAAAATATAACACTAGCTCTAGGCACACAATTAAATTGTTAGGTAAAAGTACCCCCAGGACTCGATAGCATAAAATTGACAAGACATGACACTTCTTGACATATGGCCATAGTCAACAATTCATAGTACAATCCTTAGGGATATTCATGAAGTTTTTGCATGACACAAGCTCACACATAAATAGAAATGCAACTAAACATGTCATAATTTCATAAGCCTAATCTTATGAGTATAACATCTATCCATCACAAAGCATAACAATAACATGAGAGTCATTTGACTTAAGGGCGAAATATAGGTTCATTATTTTGGTCACAATTGAGTAATAAGGCATGCTTCCTATTCTCTTAGGAATTTTATAAAACACCTTGCATGAGTAACTATAAGTTAGGCTTGGACATTAAATTAATTCATCATGGTTGCATAAATCAACAAAATTTAGTAGATTTCAATCCACATGCTAGCATAAATTAATGAAAACACATTTAACGATTCTAACTTGGGTATCATACACAACCTCAACATGATCATAATCAATCCACAACATAAACATCACAATTTATAATTTAAAATTTGATTCTTGGGCTTCATGGATGAAAGGAGTCCATAAATGAACACTTGACATACTTGGGTGGATGATTTCTCAAAGATTGATGGAGAAAAGCTTGAATTCTTGACTTGGAATAAAACACCTAAGGTTTATTGTTCTTGGGGATTGATATTTTATAGAACCCCTAATTGGATGTTGTGAATGAATAATGAAGTTATGATTGATTTTCTGATATAATTAGGGGTTAAAACGGGTGGAAGAAAACCCAAATACCCTTTTAAAATGGCTTTAAATTGCTGAACGAGATCTGCGATGGCTTGTGAGATGGTCCGTCACTGGCTCGATGGTCCTTCATTCTGACCATCACACTTAGGAAAGAATAGGGACGCACTGCCTTAGTAGCGACGACTTGGGTTATTGTCCGTCACTTGCTTGACGGTCCGTCAACCTGTCCATCACACCTTAGCTAGAAGGTTGACTTGCTGCCTTAGCTGCGATGTCTTGGGCGATGTTCTGTCGCTAGCTTGATGGTCCATCTCTAGCTCGATGGTCCATCAACCTGTCCGTCGCACCTGGGCGGTTCTAACAGCTCTTAGTAAAACGTCCATAACTCTCTACTCCGATACCAGATTTGGACGAAATTGGTATCATTGGAAATCTAATTCAATTTTCCTCATGATAAAAAGTTGAAATTAGGGAAATTATAAATGATTTAAATTTTAATAATTTAAGAAGTCATCACTAACTTTTATGAAGACTAGATTTGACTTAAAAAAAGTTTAGGGTATTACAATATCTCCCTCTTGGGAACATTTGTCCTCAAATGGGGATAACTGAAAGGAGAAAATGAAAGACTGAAGCACATCCCAAACATGAAGGACTAAAACATGACTCCATAACTAACATGACTGATAAACTGAATATATATATTATACTGAACGTGCATATCTGATGCATGAGTTACTGATTTATGACTGCATGACTGAATTACTGATAAGATGAGTTTCTTATCAAACTGAACATGCATATCTGATGTATGAATATATAACTGAACTGACACATAAATGCATGAATGACTATGCAATGGTACTTAATACCAAGTTTATATTGGAATTCTGAACATGAAATTGATACCAAGCTTGTCACTAAAATCTGAACATAAAATTAAAAAGCTTAAGGAGAACTATTACCTTGAGCTAGATCTAAGTTTAAAGAGAAGACGAGAGGATACTAGGTCTACATGTCTACTTTTACTTCCCAAGTAGCTCTCTCAACGGACTAATTCTACCAAAGAACTTGGACTAGAGGGACTTTTTTGTTTCTCAGTTTACAAGTCAGGTAGTCAAGAAGTTTGACTGGAATCTCTTTATAAGAGAGGCTATTCTGAACATTTATGCTCTGAATCGGGACTACAACTACTGGGGTCACCTAAGCACCTCTTGAGCAAAGTGACATGGAAGACTGGATAAACTGAGGCTAGATCTGAAGGCAATTTGAGCTCATAAGCTACCTTGCTAAAGCGACTAAGAATTTTGAAGGGACCGATATATCGGGGACTGAGCTTTCCCTTCTTGCTGAACCGTTTTAATCCATTCATGGGAGTGATATTTAGATATATATAATCACCAATATCAAAATTGAGATCCTTTCTTCACACATCTGTATAGGACTTCTATCGGCTCTGAGCATCCCAGAGTCTTTCTCTAATCAACTGGATTTTTCTAAGGCATCGAATACTAAGTCAGGACCTATAACTGAGGCCTCACTAACTTCGAACCAACCAACTAGAGATCTTTATCTCCTATCATAAAGAGCTTCAAATGAAGCCATCTTAATACTGGAATGATAGTTATTATTGTATGCAAACTCAATCAAAAGCAAGTGGTCATCCCAACTACCCCTGAAATCAATTGTACATGCCGTTAGCAAGTCTTCTAAAGTTTGAATAGTCCTTTATGCTTGACCATTTGTCTGAGGATGGAAGGCTGTACTGAGATAAACTTAGGTTCGAAGACCCTTTTGGAATGCTTTCCAGAAATGAGAAGTGAACTGGGTACCTTTGTCTTAGATAATAGATAATGGAACACTGTGCAATCTGACCAACTCTCTAATATAGAGTTTGGAATAATCCTTCGCTGAATAAGAGGTATGGACTAGAAGGAAATAAGATAATTTGGTCATCCTATCTACAATAACCCAAACTGAATCATGCTGGAGACGGGTATGAGGAAAACCCATCACAAAGTCCATGTTCACTTCTTCCCACTTCCAAGTAGGACTACTAAACTCTTGCATAGACTTACTAGGCTTCTGATTCTCTGTCTTAACTTGCTGACATGTAGAGCACTTAGCCATAAACCTTGAAACATCTATCTTTATCCCACTCCACCAATAGATCTCCTGCAAGTCATAGTACATCTTTGTGGCCCCTTGATGAATAGAGTAATGCACACCATGTGCTTCTACATGAATTTGTTGCCTTAAGTCATCGACACCTGGAACACACAGACAACCCTGACAACGTAGAATACTATATCCCCCTTCGGAGAAAACCTTTACTTTCTGATCCTTGACTGACTCTTTCAACTTTACTATACTGGGATCTTTATCTTGCTTTTCTTTCACCTCTGAAGCTAGAGATGATTCTGAACTATTCTGAACCCATATATTATACTCTGAAGAATCAACTAGGTAGACACCTAGTTGGGCAAGATGATGGGCTTCTTGATCTAACTTTTTTTACGGTCCTCAACATGAGCAACACTACCCATAGACAGTCTACTGAGAGCGTCGACCACCACATTGGCCTTGCCCGAATGATAAAGGATACTCATGTTGTAATCTTTCAAAAGCTCTAACCACCTTCTCTGATGAAGATTGAGATTTTTTTCAGAAAAAACATATTGAAGGCTCTTATGTTCTGTGAAGACATACACTTGAACTCCGTATAGATAATGCCTCCAAATCTTTAAGGAAAATACTATAGCTGCTAACTAAAGATCATGAGTTGGATAATTCTTCTCATAGGGTTTAAGTTGCCTAAAGGTGTAGGCTATGACCTTACAATGCTGCATGAGGACATAGCCTAAACCTACTCTGGATGTATCACAATACACTACGAACACATCTGGACCATAGTGAAGAGCTAAGACTGGAACTGAGATGAGTTGAGTCTTCAACTACTGAAAACTCTTCTTGCAAGGATCTGACCACTGAAACTTGACTTTATTCTGAGTCAATCTGGACATAGGAGATGCAATAGAAGAAAATCCCTCATCAAACCATTTGTAATAGCCAACCAAACCCAATAAACTACTAATATCTGATAGAGATATAGGACGAGGCCAGTTTCTTACTACTTCAGTATTTTGAGGACCAACTCTAATGCCATCACCAAAAATGATATGACCAAGAAATGCTACTGACCTTAGCCAAAATTTGCACTTACTGAATTTAGTGAACAACTGCTGATCTTTGAGAGTCTGAAGTACGATTCTGAGATGGTCTGCATGGTCACGGTCACTGCGAGAATAAACAAGAATGTCATCTATGAATACTATGACAAACATATCCAAGTACTGTCTTAACACATGGTTCATCAAGTCAATAAAAGGAGCTGGGACATTGGTAAGACCAAAGAAAATAACTAGAAATTCAAAGTGACCATACCAGTATGGAAAGATATTTTTGGAATGTCACATTCTCTAACTCTGAGCTGATGATAGCCTGATCTGAGGTGTATCTTAGAGAAATAACTGTCACCCTATAGTTGGAAAAATAATTCATCAATTCTAGGTAGTGGATACTTGTTCTTGACTGTGACTTTGTTGAGCTGATGGTAGTCTATACATATTCTAAGAGAACTATCTTTCTTGTGCATCAATAAGACTG
Organism: Capsicum annuum; assembly: GCF_002878395.1. Classification (NCBI taxonomy): domain Eukaryota; kingdom Viridiplantae; phylum Streptophyta; class Magnoliopsida; order Solanales; family Solanaceae; genus Capsicum; species Capsicum annuum. Next base: position 114,298,494 of record NC_061113.1, on the reverse strand, counting down.
GTGTGCCCCATGGGCACATACTGGACCTGATGAATCCCTTATCTAAGAGATTCTTTAACTTCTCCTTTAATTATCTAATTTTTGCTAGTGCCATTCTATATGGCGGAATAGATATTGGCTGGTTATCTGGAAGAGGATCAATGCTGAAGTCTATTTCCCTTTTGAGATAAATTCTTGGAAGATATTTGGGAAAGACATCTGAATATTCATTCATGACTGGGACTGATTCGAGACTGGGAGTTTAAAAACTAGTTTTCTTAACTCGAACAAGATGATAGACACATCCTTTAGATATTATTTTCCTTGCCCGAAGGTAGGAAATAAGATGACCTCTAAAAGCTGAAGTACTACCCCTCCATTCTAGGAAAGGTTCATTTAGAAACTAAACTTGGACTATTCTATTTCTACAGTCGACTGTGGCATAGCAGGAATGAAGCCAATCCATGTTGAGAATGATATCAAAATCAGTCATCTTTAATTCGACTAAGTCTACTAAAGTAATTTTCTGAGATTCCATAACCGGACAGTTCTTGTATACCCATTGGGCTATGATAGCTTTACCCACCAGGGTAGATACTGAGAATGGCTCTACTAGAATTTAGGGACTGACTCTGAAATCAACTGCTTTGCACGGAGTAACAAAAGCAAAGGAAGCTCCTAGATCTAGCAAAGCATAAATATGCAAGTGAAAGATTTGTAACTTACCAGTAACCACATCAGGAGAATTTTCCTGATCCTGTCGAGAATAGAGAGCATAAAGTGAATTTGGGCATTTCCCACTAGTATCACTGGAGGTGGCACCCTGCTGATTTGGGTGACCAAACTGAGCTGAGGAATGGTTCTGCTGACCCTGATAACCTGATTGGGGATAATCTCTAAATCTGTACCCTGGCTTACCACATCTAAAACAGACATCGTTGCCAGCTCTGCACACACTCTTGTGGTTCTTACCATAAGCCTGACAAAGGGGATTAGTTTGGGCATTGCTAACACTGCCCTGAGACTTAGAGCCTAGCATCCTATCTCTATTACCATCCTTTCACTTAAAAGATGGAGAACTAGCTAAGGAAGGAGATAGAATGGATGACTTGGGATGAAACTAAGAATGGTTCCTCCCCTAGACTTAGGCTGACCAAAGCTGAAACTACCTGTCCTTGCTTTCTTGTTCTGATTCTCCCTCATCTTAATCTTTTGCTCCTCTATTTGCTGAGCATGAGTCATAAGCCTAGCTATGTTCATGGCACTATTCAATATCGCAGACCTGCACTCATTGTCCATATTATTATTCACCCCAGAAATAACTTACTCATCGTGGCCCTGCTATTTGCAACCACATGAGGAGCATATCTTGCTAATTAAGTAAACTTAAGAGAATACTCTTTCACCATATTGTTTCCCTACCCGAGGTTGATAAATTCTAACACCTTAGATTCTCTCAACTCTAGGGGAAAGAACCTCTCTAAGAAGGTGGTGACAAACTCCTCTCACTCTATGGATCCTGCATCTACTGAACTCTCAGACTTTAAATGTTTGAACCAAGTGTGACTAATATTCTGCAAATGATATGTATCTAGCTCATCCCTCTTACTAGGAGTAACCCCCATAATGTCAGTAACCTTCTAAACCTGATCAATGAATAACTGAGGGTCCTCATCTGACTTAGTCCCAAAAAAGGATGTAGGATTCATTCGGGTGAAGTCCCCAATTCTGACTGCAGCTGAAATGGCCACTGGATTATCTGGAACGATAGCTGGTCATTCATTCTGAGCATCAACTGACTGAGCAAGAGTAGTAAATGCAGATTTGAACTTTGCATGAGAGATGTGTTCGCCCAAAGGATCTTCGGGCTGAGGGGCTGGCTGATTCCCATTTTTTCTTTTTGGAGGCATGTTCTATAGAAGAAAGGGAGAAATAGATTAGACTAAGAGACTGACGTGAGATTATGCTCTCTGGCACAACATGAATAGTGAAAGAAAGGAAACTGTTCCTAAAATATCTTATAGCCTCCTACACATAAATGTGGCGTGCAACACACCCATGCACAAGACTCTACTAGATATGGCTTTTCAGACATCCTAGGATACTATTGAACCTTAGGCTCTGATACCAAGTTTGTAGCACCCCGAATCTAGTACCCAAAATACCATACGGTGCTCATAACCCTAAAGGACCATAAGCTAACCCATGACCGATATCTGTACCTGTACACTACATAATAAATTGTATAAATACAAAAATAAAAAATGAAAGACCATAAGGTTCAAAGATCTGATAAAACATAACATCTGGAGATATGGTATATCAATACCGAAACAACTAAAATAACTGTCTGAACATGCTAGTCTGAAAGCCTCTAAACTATTTGAATAAGGAGTTGATGGGACATGTCCCCAACTAATTCCAACTACTAAAATAAACTAAGTAATGACATAATAAAGTAATAATCATGTCCTCGAAGGATGAGGACTCACTGCTAACTCTTACTACTGAGACTAGAATGCTACTAATACTCTAGAGCTCGTGCTTCTGAACCTATGGAATAAAACACCATAGCATAAATGTGTCAGTATAATTGAATGTACTGGTATACAAGTAAGGTAGGCTGAATACAAGGGGTTTATACACATGAATAATACTAACTGACTAAATAGCATAAATGTGAGAATACATATATGGCAACATAAAATGTAACTTAGATCATGGCATCACTGAATTTGAATACTAATAACATAAGTGCTGATAACTGATTCTAAGTGACTATATCTGACAGTCTAGGTTTTGATAAAACTAAATGAGTCCCATACTATTCTAAGTTAACTGTATCTAACTGTCTTAAATACTGAAGAACTATCTGAGTTCTATTACTGAGGTTGAGACTGAAACTGTAACAGTGGTAAATAGTCATCTAACCGAAATGCCCCAAATAAATCATTATAGCTGAGTTGGGGTTCAATCTGTAACCCCAATTGAAAGGGTGTCAATATCGCTCCACTGGTAAGGACAAGCTTTGAATGATCCCTTATCTAATAGGTACTCTAAAGAGAACGGTGAGACCCTCATCTAACAGGTTCAGCCACCCCATCAACCCTCATCTAACACCTTAGATGTCTCAACTTACGCTGGCTAGATAGTTTTGGAGTACAAGGATTGCTTTTTAGAATCGCACCCTCTACTCGCATGTGAGTTCCCATCCTTGGGCTTACTCGATGTTGAATTCTACACCCATCTGATTAAATACTGAATTAATTATACTGAACTGACTGGACTGAGTTTACTGAGTTTCATTAACTGATGGAGTATCACTAAGATCTGATAATTGACTGATATTACTGAGATTTCTGAGATTACTGAGACTACTGATTTTTCCTGAGTCATGAGACTGACTGAATTCTACTGAACATGGCTTGACTGAGAGTATCTTGAAAACATGACACTGGCTCTAGGCACATAGCTTAATTATCGGGTACAAGTACCCCCAGGACTCAAGAGCATAAAACTTATAATACATGACACCTCTTGACACATGACCATAGTCAACAATTCACAGTACAATCATTAGGGATATTCATGAGGTACTTGCATGCCACAAGATCACACATGAATAGAAGTGCATGTAAACATGTCCTAGTTTCAAAAGCCTAATCTCGTGAGCATTACATCAATCTATCACAAAGCATAACAGTAACATGGGAGTCATTTGAACTTAAGGGTGAAACATAGGTTCATTATTTTGGTCACAATTGAGTCATGAGGCATGTTTCCTATTATCATAGGCATTTTATCAAACACCCTGCATGCATAACTATAATCTTAGGCTTGGACATTAAATTAATTCATCATGGTTGCATAAATCAACACAATTTAGTAGATTTCAATCCACATGCTAGCATAAATTAATGAAAACACATTTAACAATTCCAACTTGGGTATCATACATAACCTCAACATGATTATAATCAGTCCACAACATAAACATCACAATTTATAATTTAAAATTTGATTCTTGGGCTTCATGGATGAAAGGAATCCATGAATGATCACTGGACATACATGGGTGGATGATTTCTCAAAGATTTATGGAGGAAAACTTGAATTCTTGACTTGGAATTAAGTACCTAGGGTTTCTTGTTCTTGGGGATTGATTTTTGAGAGAAACCCTAATTGGATGTTGTGAATGAATAATAAAGTTATGAGCTATTGTCTGGTATAATTAGAGGTTAAAACGGGTGGAAAAGAACCCAAATACCCTTTTAAAAATAGCTTTAAATTGATGAACGGGATCTGTGATGGCTAGTGCGATGGTCCATTGCTGGCTCGAAGGTCCGTCGTTTTGACCATCACACTTGGGCAAGAATAGGGACTTACTGCCTTAGTAGCGACGACTTGGGTTACGATCCGTCGCTAGCTCGATGGTCTGTCAACCTGTCTGTTACACCTTATCTAGAAGGTTGACTTACTGCCTTAGCTGCGATGACTTGGGCGATGGTCTGTTGCTAGCTCGACGATCCATCAACTTGCCCGTCACACCTGGGCGGTTCTGATAGTTCTCAGTAAAACGTCTATAACTTTCTACTCTAATACTATATTTGGATGAAATTTGTATCGTTGGAAAGCTAATTCAATTTCCCACACGATAAAAAGTCAAAATTGGGGAAATTCTAACCGATTTAATCATTAATCATTTAGAAAATCATCACTAACTCTTCTGGAGACTAGATTTAACTTAAAGAAAGTTCGGAGTATCACATTAATACTCCATGTTGCTTTATCATTTTCTGATTGTTGGTCTAGGGTTCTTAATTTATAAAGTATATGATCTACTATCTCTTTAGTAAACAACTCCTTTATTAATTCTTTATTCCAGTGTCAATTCCACATCAAATCCTTAACCAGTTGATATCTATCATCCTATTCTTTACTATCCTACATAATAAAATAAATATCTCCTACCCCAATCCAATTGTCATACCTAATATGTGCATCACCTTCTCTAATCTGCCATTTTATAAGATGATCAGCGAGATGTCTTACTTGCAATATCTTCTTCAAGACTTGAGATCCTCTCCATGCCTTCCATATTACTTCCTTAGGATGATATCTTATGCAATATTTATTATGCATATAATCACTCTTGGTAGATTTCTTAGTTCTAAATTTCCACCATAATTTACTAAAGAGAGTTGTGGAAACATTATGCAACAATCTGAACCCCAAGTCTTTTTTTCTTCAGGTAAACACATAGTGTTCCATGCTACCCAATGTCTTCATCTACCACCGGTAGTACTACTCCAAAAGAACTTTGATAATATCTTCTATACACTAGTTAAAACATTCTTAGGAGTATTCATAACTGAGAGACAATGTATGGGAATGCTTTGCAAAACATGATTAATTAAAACTACTATACCTCCAAAAGAAAGTAGTTTCCCTTTCCATGCTTGCAATATGTTGCTAATTCTATTCATAATCTGCTAATAGTACACCTTCTTATTTCTCATTTAGAAGACAGGACATCCGAAATAATTGAAAGGGAATTTTAATCTCAAAATCTCAGTTTCTACTTCTGCCATTACCATTGCACCATTAGGCACGCTTTCATGTAAATACAAAGCACTTTTCTCCTAGTCTAATTTTTGACTAGAAATCACTTCATACTCCTCTAATGTTGCTGTGAGTATCTCAATGTACCTAATTCAACCTTACACAGTATAACCATATCATCTGCAAATGCAATATGATTGATTTTTGGAATACCTCTAGGCCTACCAAAAAGTTTGAATTCTTTCCTGAGTAGTAATTCTTTCAAGCTTCTTGATAATACCTCAGCTGTAATTATGAACAAAGTAGGTGAAGTGGATCCCCTTGTTTTAGTTCTCTAGAGGATTTAAAAAAACCTTTAGGCTGTCCATTTAGCAATATAGAATACCAATTATTTGCTAGCAATCAGAACACCATATCAATGATTTCTTCACAAAAGCCTATCCTTCTCAACATTTTAGTAAGAGACAACCACTCTACTCTGTCATATGCTTTCATCCTGTCTAGTTTTATCACCATGTTAGGGGGTTTTCCCTTTTTTCTAACTTCAGACACTATTTTCTAAACTACTAAAATATTCTCAGCAATACTTCTTCCTTGATCAAAACCAGTTTGTTCTTCAGAAACAATGTCAGGCAGAATACACTTAATTATTTCATGAATAATTCTAGAAAATATTTTATTAACAAAATTACTAAGTGAGATAGGTCTCTGTTATGAAAAGGTGTTCACTTTTAACTTTTTTGGTAGCAGAATTAAATTAGTATGTGTGATAAACCTTGGAAGCTCATATCCACAGAAAAAAACTATAATTATTTGATGCATATCCTTGGAAATAATATTCCATGCATCCTGATAAAAAAACACTAGTCATACCACTGGACCTCCAATACTACTTCTATTCAACCCCATAACTGCCAATTTTACTTCCTCAATTATTGGGAACTTTTTTAACTCTCCATTCTGAAATTCTATTACTCTTTTAGAAAGAACATCCAACATTGAAAAATCTTCAACATCCTTCTTCTTTTCAAATTATTTTTGAGAGAAATTAGTTGAATTTTCTACAATTTTATCCTGATTGTCCAACCAACTTCGTTCTTCATTCTGGATTCCTTGAATTCTTAATCTTGACCTTCTCCCCTTCAACACTGCCTGAAAAAATCTTTTGTTCCTTTTTCCATCTTTGAATCATTCAAATCCTGCTTTCTGTCTCCAGAAGTCCTCCTCTCTTCTTAATTGCATTGCTTATTCTTCTTGTGCTTTTAGCAAATTAGCTCTATTGACCCTTGTAGGCTCCTCTTTAAATTGTTGCTCTCTTACTTTAATCACCTCCTCTAAAGTGAAATCTCTTGGAATATGTTTCCAAAAGTTTGATTACTCTAGTCAGTCAAAGCAGCTTTAATTCTTTTCTACTTTTGATGAAAGATAATAAAAGAATTACCTTCTCTATCAGTCTTCCAATTTTGTCTAATTACCTCCATGCATAATTCTTTTTTTAGCCAAAAGTTGAGAAATTTTAATGGCTTGATTACCTGCCCACTTAACCTGCTAAACTGTAACAACATTGGATCAGGTTCTGAACTACTTCTTACCAAATTCTCTATATCCACAATAGGAAAGACTTTATACAACTTGTCATTAAACAGTACCCTGCCAACCTTTTGAATATACAATATTCATCAGTCCTATCATTCCACCATGTATATTTACTTCTCTTAAAACCACTTTATTCAAGATTGTAAATGTTAATACAGTGATTAAAATCCTTTGTCATATTTACTGTACCTAGCAATCCTCCAAGTTTCTCCTCCTTACTTCTTATCACATTAAAATCTCCACCCACTAACCAAGGTTATTATATCATACCAGCCATTTATTCCATTAATTCCTACAACACTAATCTCTCATTTTGATTACACTTTGCATACCCTTGTGTAACCAACCCAACTACTCTTGCATGCTGATTTTCTAGGTTTAGAGAGAGTTGTTGTTCTTCATCCCTAATGATAGTGTACTCCATTATTGAGTCAATTAAAGCCCAAATTTTTCTTGATATATTTACAACTGCATGTTGCATTTCCAGTCTTCTTTAATAATGATCAATGTTATGGCTTTCCTGAAATGGTTTCATAAGGATAATGAAATAAAATTGATATCCTCTATGCATTGTTATCAGTCTAGGGAATGCTTTCTGTGTATTAACAGATCTGATGTTCCAAATTAATGCATTAATTGTACATAATCTTCTAGTTGATTCAATCTTGTCAATATCTATCTTGTATCTATTACTCCTATCGTACAATCTCCTTTTATTCTACATTGAATTGGAATTGATTTTCGTAGTTTAGTAATATCAGGTTTTCCATATGAGAACTTACCAATGATTGCATCCTATAAATTCTCCTGTATTATAAAACTCTTCACTTCTGAGGATTTCCACGTAACACTTGGCTCTCTATGCATCATTGTGAAATGTTTTTGAGGAACCCTAGTAGTTTCATCCATGTACATCTTATTCTTTAATAATTCAACATATTTTGGAGCTGCTAGATTCAACTTGATCTCCCTTTCGTTGTTCTTCTTTGAAGATTCCTCTGGTGGGTTAGTTCCACCAGAATAAGTAGCCATAATGGTTGGAAAATATTTAAAATTTTAGGATCTTTGCATGCGCACGACCTGGTAACAACAGTGCAATAGCATCTAAGTTTGACAATAGGAAATACAACTCATAAGTCTAAGATAGTCAATACATTTGTCTCGAATATAGAAGACTGAATAAAGATATAGGGAAATGGGCATCTCAAAAATCCAAGAGTTCACCCTATCTCCATATGATCAACACTACACTATCTCAACTCAACGGCGGCAAGTAGTACTCGGTTCTGTAACAAAAAGGTATAGCAGAGTTGTATGAGTACTAAAACAATGGGTACTCAGTAGGTATCATCGGCCGACTAAGCTAAATTATGATATAAAGATGATATCAAGCAAGATAATATATCTAAGTCAAGGTAGAGAATAGAACCTGAATTCTCTTTATCATCGTTGTACAAAATAAGTAATCAGCTAGAACAATAGTACGACATCTCATATCAATATATACCAATGCTGTCATATAAAATTGATGATCGATCTGAAAGAGTAAAGCATCACTAATATAATTACAACTACATAAATACAAAGTTCAACGCACATACATTCATTAGAGCATAAAGTAAAAGAACTCACCACAACGTCCCATACCACCGGGGAGTACACCCAAAAGAACATAAAGCAAAGAACCTATCACGAACTCCCATACCACCGGAGAGTGCATAAAAAGATCAAATCATCAAGTCTGTAAGCTCATAACGAACTTCTTATTATCCATGGTTCACCATCTTTCGTATCCACAGTAATTTGCCAAGATTTATAATCATCATTAATAACCACAATTGAAATAACATATACCATGGTAATTATAACCATAGTCATATAGCCATTTAGATATCTATGACATCAATACACTCTGTCTACTCATTATTAGATTACCAACACTTATCATTATTAGACTACTAATTCACTGATTTTCATAGGACCCAATTATAGCTAGACCGATTCTTAACATAATCCCCATTCATGAGATAACACTACCTATTGTTCACTAAATAAACAACATCCATATCTAGTCAAGATGAACTAATAATCTATAAACGCCATTTGACCAAAACTTATTTCTAGTTATCATAGGCACACTAGTCATTATATAGGAAAAAGGTTACATATCATCAAATACACATATCTATCAACCAACGCCTCTTACTACCTAGCATCATAAGTCTGCAAATCCTCATTTAACAACCAAACAACATTATACTCTAGGCATTAATATCACTAATCAACAGTAACGCTACACCTATTATCGTCATTAGCCATGTAACAACCAAAATTTCCGATGACCACTTTTCAACTTAGCAAGGTTCACCAACTAGCACTCTAGACTTCTAGGCATAAAAGTAGCATAATCACTCAAGAGACAACTAGATACCACATAACTCATTTTACTAGGCAATATCCCTTAATTAATCCCTTTATTCAAGAAAAATAAGCCCACCAGTTGAATTCTAAGTTCTACACAAGATTCAACTTACAAATTAGTCTTAACTCTTTATTCGGCATATTCTACATCTACTCACTACTCATCACTGGCAAAAACTACACGGCTTAACAAGTGATTAGTATTGAGGTATTATAACTGGCATTCCATGATTAACATTATATCTTCAAAGTACATATGGATGCAATCACATAAAGGCATAATTACACATAAACATATATACACATGTTTACCATACATAACATCAATATATATTCTCCGAACTTATCGAGCATCATTATATCATAACTATGTCCTCCAGACTTACTAGGCGTCATACTATCATCATTATATCCTCTGGACTTATCATGCATCATCATAATATCAATATATTCTCTAGACTAACTAGGCATCATCATATTATCAATATATCCTCCAGACATACCAGGCATCATCATATCATCAATATATCCTTAGGATGTATCGAGCACCATCATATCATTAGTATATCCTCTGGATATTTCGGGCATCATCATAATATCAATATATCCTTCGAATGTATCAAGCATCATAATACCATCAATATATCCTCTGAATTCACCTGGCATCACCATATTATCAATATTCATCATGACATATATATATATATATATATGTATCCAATTCAATAACAAGTTCAAGCCCCCCAAAAAATAGTGGAAGCAAAATAACGAAAGACCTGTCATGGTACCTCACCATTTATTATCAATACATTATAATAGTAAGTGCATGAACATGCATATCCATATGGGATCAACACTTAGTACATTACGAGGCTTGACATGAATATTAATATGATCAATACAAGCCATGGTTATATATTTTAGAATTTCTTTATATGGCATAATTCACATTACCATCACAAAAGGGATTCTTTGGCACAAACATAAGTTTAGTTACTAGGCTTGAACATGATATGAGTAATGACATAATCCAATGATCGCGTAGTAACTAGCCAATAATTTAAGTGAGAGCATAGTCATAGGTTCAATTTACAAGACATTCCATTGCTATCCAAGTAATGACAATAAGATAACCATCAAGTCTGTACATTATTTCCAAAATCAACATTATTAATAAACCATTTACCGAGTTTGGCCATCATATTAACAAAAGCATATTCTAGGCGTTTAACAAGTATCTAGGTCACTAATGAAGCTACATAGTTCAAGCTTAAGGTAGGTCAAGTTCCGCTTCTAATATCATAAGTTATATCTTCAAGTCTAACTTCCACCCATAACTAAACTAAGTTGTCTAAATTATGTCTAAAGGTTAATCAATCCACACTTGTTCTATAGGACAATTCTTCCTCAAGTATTATTCTCAAGTCATTAAAAGCATCTAAGGCCAATTTCACAACTATGCATATCTAGGTCAACTTACTCTTAAGATGAGTGAACAAGGCCACTCCAGTCTAACTAGAGCATTCTCATACTATTCATAAGATAACAAGACCAACTAACCAAGGTTCTACACTAAAAGTCAAGAATCACCATTTATGAATTCAATAGCCTCTGTGGTTCAACTAATCACAAACATTACCATCTACCATTTCAACACTTAAGACCCCACACAATCTTATCAAGATATCAAAGTATACTGACATGACCCAAATTGGGGCCTAGTCATGTCGGGCATCTCTAGTACGATCGAGATTAGAGACTGCCCGTAATTTCAAATGGTAACCTCCTTGTGCCCTATGTCAAATGAATTCCGAACATATAACAAGATAAAACAACAATAATTGAAAGATATTTAATAAAGTCCATAACCACAACCAACTAAATATCCAACCAAATATCTAACCGGTGTCAACTCCAATGCTAATATCAATACCAAGGTTTAGACCAATACCGATAGTATCCCACAAAGCCTCTAACCAAAATCAATAACATCCGTTCAGGATATGCCCCCGACTATAGCCAAAACCAAATCAAAGAAATGACAATAATGAAAGAATTCCATAGCATGAAATTGAGTCTTTTGAAGTATGAAAGCTTACCACTTCAGTCTGACACAAAGTAATCCTCGAATCCAAGTCACTAAGTAGGAGGAGTAGTATGGTCGGTTCCTACATTGCACAGGGATATAGCGCCCAAAGAAAGTTAGTGAAATAAAGGCTAGCATGTACTCAGGAAAAAGGATAAAATAATGGTATTATTCATAACAAAAGTGAATAACCATATGCAATCACATATATACATATATATAGATCATGTCGAAAAAAGGAACCGGATTTAGCATGCATTTAAAACCTTTAACCTGGGTTGTGTAGATTTGCCATCCTAAAATCACCCATGGGCTACATGGGTTTAGCTCCCCCTGCTGAAAATGCCTTGACGCGTGTTAGCTGCACGAACCGAATAAAAAGATAAGATGACTAGTACATCTCCAAAAATAAAATTATGACATCATGCACACGATCAACAAGATCCAACCTCACATCGACAAATATAAGTTTCCAGTTTTGGTCCACCGAGACCTCCACCTTCTATGGCTTTCCTAACATATCCCTCTTTATGACCATATTAAAATAATTCACACATAAGCATCCATTTGCCCAGGAGTCTTTTTAATTAGGCATTTACCATAGGTATCGTCATTCAAAATTAAGAGCTTGTGAGTGTATCCATTTATGCCATACCAAAGCCATTAAACCAATTTGACCCCAAAGTTTCCAATTAAACTAAAACCATGGCTACCAAGACCTTTCCAAACCTTTTAAAACTATCCAAACTAATTTAGGTTCCATTACCATATTATACAATGCAAATATTTGAAGAATAGTCAAACCATGTGACAAAATCATTTTCATTAGCATTTTAACAAACATGTTGAGGGCATATGATTCCAAAACAAAAACCAAGTATCAATTGACCATTCCAATGCAACCACATGTTCAAAACATAATTATAACATGAAAAAGAATTAGTAAAACATGGGAAAACATTATACAACCATGAACAACCAAAACCCCCAACGTCTATTTCAAAACCAAAACAATACCACAATAATACCTTGAAAACCATTCATTAAAACATGCTTTTAGTTGATTTAACAATGAGGAAGGAGTAATATGCTTTGGACACTAAGGAAGATTGAGATATTCACTCTTGAAAGCCCCTAATTGATTTCTTTGTATAAACACTAGCCTTTTCTTGAACCAAGAGATTGAGAGAGATTTAAGAGATTTTTTTTAAGAGTATTTGATTGAGAATAGTAGGTTAATGATATCTCAAAAGATGTTTTATATTGTGGGGTTAAAAGGAGCTAAGAAGGAAAATGTCCAGAATACCCCAACTTAAAATTGTAAAAATCACCGCAGAAAGATATGAGTTGACCTTCTAACTCGTCACCACATCATACGACTAGTACTATCTAGTCGTAACCAGAGTAGAAAGTTGGACTTCCAGTCCACCATATGACACCATTTCCCCAACTTGTCACCATACCTTACGACTAGTACCATCATGTCGTATCCTATAGAGAAAATTAAGGGCCAGACACTTCACAACATACAATTAGACTATACCATTTATCACATGAATATGTGACTCGTCAGGAGTGTCTTGTAACTAGGATATAAATTAGCCAATAACATACGGGTTGACATACAAATAGGGTTCCTAGACCCATAACCATACCATACGACTCGTATTGTGAGTTGTATGATCGATATAAAGCTCAAGACCTGAGAAATTTCCAAGGTCCAAAACCCAAGGTGATTCAATTATCCCCCACTTGGATCACTCATCCACGAATGATAGAACATGGCAGTACAAGCATGAGTTAAACCCCAACACCACAATTCTAACCTTTACTAAGTTAGAAAACAAAGATACAAGGAAATCAATCTTTCCTTTAACTAAGTTAGAAACAAAGATGCTATAAAGAACACATACCTTCTGCACGAATTCTCGGAGCAAAAATTAGGAACGGATAATTGGACTTCATGTCCTCTTTAACTTCCTAAGTACCCTCTTCAACCTTGTGGTTCCTCCATAGAACCTTTACCAAAGCTATGTCCTTGGTTCGCAACCAGCGAACCTGCCAATCCAAGATCTCAACTGGGATCTCTTCATAAGATAGGGAATCCGAAATACCAATATCCTTGATAGGCATAACTTATGATGGATTACGCATACACTTTCTCAATATAGAAACAAGGAACACCAGGTGAACGGGTCTCAAATGAGAAGGTAACTCCAACTTATACGCAACATTACAAACCCTCCTCAAAACAAAGTATGGATTAACATACCGGGGTCTAAGCTTTTCCTTCTTCCTAAACTACATCACTCTCTTCATGGGAGATGCTTTAAAAAACACCCTACCCCAATCTCAAAATCTAACTTCCTATGCCTCACATCTACATAGGACTTTTTGTAGCTTTGTGCAGCTTTAAGTCTATCCCAAAACACCTTCACCTTCACCATGGCCTGGTGAACCAAATCTGGGCCAAACATCTCTGCCTCACCAACCTCGAACCACCTAATCAAAGACCTACATCTCCTACCATACAATACCTCAAATAAAGCTATCCCAATGCTAGAGTGGTAGCTATTATTGTAAGAAAACTCTATAAGAAGAAAATTCTCAACCTAACTACCACCATAGTCAATTACACAAGCTCGAAGCATATTCTCTAATATCTGGATAGTCCTTTCTGCTTGCCCATCTGACTGTGGGTGAAAAGCTATACTAAGACTCACCTTGGTCCCCAAACCTTTCTGAAACGACCACTAAAAGTGAGATGAAAACTTTATACCATAATTCGAGATGATAAACACAGGTATCCCATGCAACTTCACAATCTCGTAGCGATACAACCTCGCATAATCCTCAGCCGAGAAATTAGTCCTCCTGGAAAAAAGTGAGTAGACCTTGTAATCCTTTCCACGATGACTCAAACTAAATCAAATTAATTCCGAGACCGAGGAAGACCGGTAACAAAATCCATATTGATCACTTCCCACTTCCACACAGTCAACTTAATCTCTTGATACAATTCTCCGAGCCTCATGTGCTCAACTTTCATTTGTGGTCACAACATGCACTTAGCCAGAAAAATAGCCACAACCCACTTCATATTATTCCACTAATACATTTCCTTAAGGTCATGATAGATTTTCATCAAACCGGGATAAACAGCACAACTTGACTTATGCGCCTAAGCCAAGATCCTCTCTCGCAAACCATCTACATCAGGAACACATAATCTTCCTTGGAACCATAAAGTACCATCACCACTAATCTTGAATGTCATCACTTTCTGCCCACCTATATCACCCTTGATCCTTATTAAGATAGGATCTAACATCTGCCTCTCTTTGATTACAGCACCAAAAGATGACCTTGCCACCTCTAGTACAAATATGCCCCCATTCTCAAAGTCTAAGAGACGAATTCAAAGGTTAGCCAGATGTTGAATATCCTTCACCAACTCCCATTTCTTCTCATCCACATGAGCCAGACTCTCTATGGACAACTTGCTAAGAGCATCAACAACCAGATTATCTTTACCTTGGTGGTAGTGAACACTCATGTCACAATCCTTGAGAAGCTCAACCAATCTTCTTTGCTTGAGGTTTAGATCTTTCTGAGTAAACACATAATGTAGGCTCTTATGATCAAACAAAATATCAACATGCACTCCATACAAATAGTAATGCAAGATTTTCAGTGCGAACACCACAGTCAAAAGCTCCAAGACATAAGTCGGATAATTCTTCTTATGCACTTTCAACTATCTAGAGGAATAAGCTATTACCTTGCCATGCTTCATCAAAATAAAACCAAGCCCCATATGGGATACATCATAATAGACTACAAACCCATCAGTGCCTTTGGGCAAATTCAAGACTGGAGGAAGTCAACTTATCCGTCGGCTTTTAAAAACTACCCTCACATGCATCAGACCATGAGAACTTCACCTTCTTCTGAGTTAACTTAGTCAATGAGGCATCTATAGTGAAAAAACTCTCCACAAACTTTCTGTAGTAGCCAGATAAACCTAAGAAGCTCTGAATATCAGTTGGAGTCGTGCATCTAGGCCACTTCTTAACCACTGATACCATCTGCAAATCCACCACGATTCCTTACTAGAAATAATATGACCCAAAAAAGTGACAGCGCTCAACCAAAATTCACATTTTGAAAATTTTGCATACAACTGCTGCTCTTTTAGGGTTTGCAATACAAAGCAGAGGTGATCAACATGATCCACCCTGCTCATAGAGTGCACCAGAATATCATCTATGAAAATGATGATGAACAAATCTAGAAACTGATGGAAGAACCTATTCATCAAATCCTTGAATTTTGCCAGGGCATTGGTCAGCCTAAAAGACATAACCAAAAACTCAAAATGCCCATACCAGATAAAAAAAAAGAAGTTTCAGGGATATCTTCTTCCCTAATCTTTAACTATTGATATCCAGATCGAAGATCGATCTTAGAGATAAACTTAGCACCCTGCAATTGATAAAATAATTCATCTATCCTTGGAAGAGGTACTTATTCTTTATCGTTACCTTATTCAACTATTGGTGATCAATACATATTCAAAGGGAACCATCTTTCTTACGCATAAATAACATAGATCCACCCCATCGGGACACACTAGGACGGATGAAACCCTTGTCTATATGATTATTCAAGTGCTTCTTAAGCTCCTTCAACTCAACTAGAGCCATTCTATATAGAGGAATAGAAATACGACTAGTGTCCGAAATAAGATCAATCCCCAACTCAATCTCCGCATTAACAGGAACACCAGGAAGGTCATCAGGGAAGACCTCAGGAAATTCATTTAACACCGGGACAAAATCCAAAAAAGGACTCTCCAAGTTAGAATCTTTAACCCAGACAAGACGATACAGACACCCCTTGGAGATTAATCTCTGAGCTCTAAGATACTATATAAACTTTCTCTTAGGAGCTAGGGAACTACTCTCCCACTCAATAACCAATACATTAGGGAATTTAAAGACAACCTTATGGGTATGATAGTCTAAGAAGCATAGTACAATTAAAACTAATCCATCCCCAATATAACATTAAAATCAACCATATCTAATTCAAACATATCAAATTGAGACTCTTAAAGAACCACAAATACCACACAATCCCTATAAACTCTGCTAGCCACCACAGAATCACCTATCAAGTTAGATATAGAAAAAGGGCCTGAAACACACTTAGGACCAAAACCATAATACACAGCCACAAATATTGTCACTTAAGAAAGAGTGGACCCTAGATCAAGTAAACAATACACAATACAGGAAAAGAATTTCAACATATCAGTCATAATATCAGGTGATACTTCAGACTCCTAGCGAGTACTGAGAGTATAGAGATGATTTTGACCAGTGCCCAAACCAGATAGTGCACTCTTTGGTGATAGAGCTTATAAAGAGAAAACTAGAACATTGTTCTCCCCTGAAGCAAACTTGGCCACTGGACAATTTCTTATCATGTGCCTTAGCTGACCATAGCTAAAGCACTTATCCCTTCCTTCTAGACCCCTAGACCAAGTCTGGATGATATAAGTAGAATGGATCCCATCAACATTGTCCTCAAGCATTATAGAAGAGTTTCTGTGAGATTTAGATCATCGAGAAGGCATGATCTAAAAAGCGAACAAACAGGAATAAAATTTAGGACCTTAGACTCTACATCTTATTATCAGAACACAAGAAATGAAAACATTCCTAACTGCCTTGTAGCCTATCCCTTATGATTGTGGCAATCTATAAACTCTTAAAAGAGACTCTACTTAACACGACTTTGTGGACTCCAAATTAACCATGAACCTAGGGTTCTGATACAAATCTGACATGACCTAAACTATGGACTAGTCGTGTCTGTCTTCTCAAGTCCGAACGGACAAGAGACTACCCAAATACCCAACTATAACCATCTTGTACCCTATGTTTAATGAATTCCAAACTTATAACATGATAAAATAATAACAATTGAAAGACATTTAGTAAAGTCCATAACCACAACTAACATAATATCCAACCGATGTCAACCCCAATATAAATACCAATACAAAGGCTGACACCAATACATATACCGCCCATGCCCATAGTAGTCCCACAAAGCCTATAATCAAAATAAATAACATCCAGTCAGGATATGCCCCCGACCATAGCAAAAACTAAACCAAAGAAATAACAATAATGAAAGAAGTCTATAGCATGAAATAGAGTCTTTTGGAGTATGGAAGCTTACCACTTCAGTCTGACACAAAGTTATCCTTGAATCTAAGTCACTGAGAGGAGGAGTAGTATGGCCGGTTCCTAAATTGCATGGGGATATAGCTCCCATAGACAGTTGGCGTAATGAACACTAGCATGTACTCAGGAATATGGAAAAACTAATGCCATTATTCAAAACCAAAGTAAATAACCATATGCAATCACTTAAATATATATATATGTATATATCATGATGGGAAATATAATTAGTTGTAGCATGCATTTAAAACCTTTAACTTAGGCTATATAGCTTTGCTATTCTAAAACCACCCATGGGCTATATGGGTTCAGCTCTCCCTGCTGAAAGGGCTCTAATGCGTGTTAGCCACACGAACTAGAGAAAACTCAAGATGACTAGTATATCTCCAAAAATATAAGTGTGACATAATGCACATAGTCAACAAGATCAAACCTCACATCGGCAAATATAAGTTTCCAGTTTTGATCCCGTCAGGACCTCTACCTTTCATGACTTTTCTAACACATTCCACTTTAAGCCCATGTTAAAACCATTAACGTATAACCAACCATTTACCAAGAAGTATTTTTAATTAGGAATTAACCATTGATATCATCATACTAAAATTAGAGCTGGCAAGTCTATCCATTTATGCCATACCAAAGCCATTAAACCAATTTGACTCCAAAGTTTCCAATTAAACTAAAACAAAGGAAACCAAGGCCTTTCCAAAACTTTTAAAACCATCCAAACCAATTTAGTTTCCATTACAATATCACGCAATGCAAAGATTTCAAAAATAGTCAAACTATGTGACAAAATCATTCTCATTAGCATTTTAACAAATATGTTGAGGGCCTATGATTTCCAAAATAGAAACCAAGTATCAATTGACCATTCACATTCAAACATATGTTTAAACCATAATTATAACATAAAAATCATAAGTAAAATATGAGAAGACATTTTCCAACCATCAACAACCAAAACCCCCAACATCTATTTCAAAACCAAAATAATACCACAATAATACCATGAAAACCAATAATTAAAATATGTTTTTAGTTGAATTAACAATGAGGGAGGAATAACATGCCTTAGAAACCAAGGAAGATGGAGAGATTAACTATTTAAAGACCCTAATTTATTGCCTTGTAGAAACCCTAACCTTTTCTTGAACCAAGAGGTTGAGAGAGATTTAAGAGGTTGTTTTTTTAAAGTGTTTGATTGAGAATTGTAGGTTAATGAAGTACCAAAAGATTTTTATGTTGTGGGGTCAAAAGGAGTTAATATGGGAAATACCAAGAATACGCCAACTTAAAACTATAAAAATTACCGCATGTGGGTATGAGTTGACCCTCCAACTCGTCACCACATCATATGAAAGGTACCATCCAATCATAACTAGAACAAAAAGTTGGACATCTACACACTGTCCACTATACGACTTCATTGACCAAACTCGTGACCATACCATATGACTAGTACCATCAAGTCGTATCCTAAACAGAACATTAAGGGCTAGAAACTAGACAATAAATGATTAGACTATAACATTTGTCACATGCATATATGGCTCATCAGGTGTCTCTTATAACCAGGATAAAATTTGGCCACTAACACACCGGTTGACATAAATACCATATAACTCATATAGTGAGTCGTATGATCGACCAAAAGGTTATGACTCAAGAAATTTTCAAGGGCCAAAACCCATGGTGTTTCATATACTATAATACCTCGAGTCCAAATATTGCTCATGACCCAACGACCTTCTTTTTCCCTTTTCTCGAAGGTTCGTCAATGAGCTAAGCTACTAAAAACATAATCTATGCATTGTTACAAGAATATCATCACCAATATTTCAACTTTGTGCTTCAGGCCCAAAATGATAGGAAAAACCCCTAAATTGGTCCCACATATATAAAATGAGTTTTTATGTTCAACCCATTATTCAAACACCATTAGGGAGTTACAACCCTCAAGAAATTTGAGCCAATCAATCATATTTGGGCTTAAATCAAGCCTCAAGATATTTGGAGTTTTGAGTCAAATAATTAAGAATTCAACACCAAAAATGAAGGATTCATACCTTAGATTCGATGTTAATCACAAATATGCAAGTTATTCAAGATCCCAATCAACACCCAAGACTCAATTTAAGGACTACACACTCTATTAGGGTTTTTAGGTCTCCACACAATGGAGAAATAACCAATTCTTAGCCAAAAGAGCATTAAAATGAACCTTCCCAAGTCCTCAACTAGGGTAATCATACACACATACGGGCCGCAACTGTGGCATCGCGATCGCTATGGAGCCTCCATGATTGTGGTACCTTTTCTGCACTAAATGATGGTTGAAACTTGGAATTTATTCCAAGTTTCAGCCATTTCCTTTGGATGTATCTGAAGTCTAATATGAGCAAACATAATATGTAACCACACCGATTTTGACATTCCAAATGCATTGGTGAAGTCAAATTTTTCATTAGAGATTGTTTTGACAATATGGGCCTCACACTTGAATTTCTAATTTATAAACTTTCCAACTAATAGGTTAAATGAGTTCGGGTGCAGCAGGACCCAAACCAAGGTTCTACCCAATCTAAATGATATTCCAACGCTGCTAACATAGTTAAAATTTGCATTTGATATCATTTTGTTAATGGTTTTGTTCGGTGGATATTTGGAACTAGCTAATACTTTTAAATAGAGAAATGGTTCTAAAAACCAAATAAAATTTCTAATAACCGAACTATCAGTTCCAATAAGTCATAAATGACTTGGGAAACTATGGAAAAGGTCTAAAGGCAAAAATAAGAGGAATCACAAGAAATGACCTGAAGGGTCCTTACATTTTGTAATTTGTCCAATAGAACCTAAGGACATCATCTAACTTTCTCACTAGTTAGTCCGATTGGCATTCACAGTGTTTGCCAAAATAGACTTGATCTCCCAATCGGAGACCTCAACTTGACCACTTGTCTATGGATGGTAAGATATTACCACCATATGTTTAACTCTATATTTCTTAAGTAGTGATTTGAATAGACTATTACAAAAATAGAACCCACTATCACTAATGATAGCTTTTATAGTACCAAACCAAGAGAAAATATTTTTTCTTCAAAAATATTATGACACTTTGACATTTATTATTGGGATGCGTAATTGCTTTCACCCATGTAGACACATAGTCAACTGCCACTATACTTCATACTATGTGAACTCATGAATGGACTTATAAATTCAATACCCCACAAATTAAATAGTTCAAGCTCAAGAATGGTTGTCATGGGGAGCTCATGCTTCTGTGAGATAGTTTTCTTCATTTGGCATTTGTCATAGGCCAGAGCATAGTCATCTTCATCTTTATAGATATTTGACCAATAGTAAATTGTAGAATTTTATGGGCAGTGTAAGTATCTCCATGGTGACCCCTAAATGGAGATGAATAACATGCCTCTATAATAATCATCATCTCAAGTTTGGGAATACTCCTCCAAATCACACCATCAGCTCACACTTAAAATAAGTATGTTCATCTCAAAATAACTTTCGTACCTCATGCATAAATCTTTTTTGCTACTAAAATACAATGTTTTTTAGGATGAGGTCACTTGCCAAATAATTGGCAAAGTCAACACACATAGGGATTAAGTTTTGTGATGCTTCCAAGATGTGCTCATTTGTAAACATCAATCTCAAGTGCATCCCTTAGTTTAATTGGTGCCTCTTTTTCTAGGTAAGATATATGGTCTGCAACCTAATTTTTGGTGGTCTTTTGGTTCTTTACCTCAAAGTCAAACTCTTATAGTAATAGTACCCTTTGAATCAACTTAGGCTTAGCATCCTTGTTTTCAATAAGGTATCTAAGAGCAGCATGATCAGTGTACACAATGACTTTGGTATAAATCAAATAGGACTAGAACTTTTGAAAAAAGAACTCCTCTGCAAGTAATTCTTGTTTAGTAACTGTATAATTTTTGTATGTATGGGGTTGATTTATTTGCTGGCATAACAAATGGGATAAAATATCATCTTGTGGTATTTGTCCTAGGACTGATCATAGGTCTACATCACTGGAGTCACACATCACCTCATATACAATAGTCCAATCTGGAGACACACTAATAGGACTTGAGATCAACCTCTCTTTAAGGTTGTCAAAAGCCTTGAGACAAGAATCATCAAAAATAAAATTTACCACCATCTCTAATAACTTGAAAAATGGATTCGCGATCTTAGAGAATTCCTTAATGAACCTTTTATAAAAACCTGTATGACCCAAGAAACTTCAAACACCTTTCCCAGATATTGATGGAGGCAATTTTAATCACTTCAATTTCATCCTTATCGACCTTTATCCCCTTCCATGAAATTTTGTGTTCAAGAACTATCCCCTCTTAAACTATGATATGACACTTCTCCTAATTTAGAATTAGGTTACAGTCGTCATATTTTGTATTGCATTGGCAAAGTGAGAAAAAAAGTCATCAAATAAGTCATCCATAATAAAGAAATCATCCATAAAGACCTCAATAGTATCCTACACCATATTCAAAGATAGACAATATGCAAAATTAAAAAGTGGTGGGAGCATTACAAAGACCAAAAAGTATACTCTTAAATACAAACATAATATATAGACAAGTGAAAGTGGTTTTCTCTTGGTCCTAAAGAGCAATAGAAATCTAATTGTACCTCGAATAACTATTAAGAAAATAATACCATTATCTACCTGTAAGACAGTTTAATGTTTGGTCCATAAATGACGTAGAAAATGATTCTTCTATGTCTAAGTATTGAGATTTCGATAATCCATGCAAACTTGTCATCCTATAACTGGTCTCATGGGAACTAACTCATTCTTCTCATTGGGGACAATAATGATCCTACCCTTATTTGGCATATACTAAATAGATTAGCTACCATCTGCCCGAATAGGGTAAAACACACCTGCATCTAATCACTTAATAATCTCATTCTTCACTGCCTTTTCAATAGGTGGATTTAGACAACGTTGATGCTCAATACTAAGCACACATTCATGTTTAAGCTGAATCTTATAAGAATAAATTCTGTGTGAAATTTTAATAATGTCAGCAATAGTCCAGCTAATTCCCCAATTAAACCTCTATACACCTAAATTAAGGCCTTAAGCTATAAATCCAACAAATCTATTGTAATAATAATCAGCAAGATATTATTAGACCCAAGAATGCATAACACAAATGAGAAGGAAGGTCATTAATTCCAAGACTGATGGCTCCTCAATAGATCGTTAAGATGATGGGGTTGATATATTCTTTAAGTCAAGGTCCAACTTCTTCGGTGCATAAGTATAAGACCTCTACCAAAAAGTGTTCTGACCATCTCATCATATCCATTGATAGGTCACTATCAAAATTTATCATTTTTGCCAGTGCCTCGACACAAATTCTCTCCTTAATGGGTGCAAGCAATGCATCTTCATCTATGGTGTCTATCTCAGAAACTACCCATATAGCTTTTGGTTGCCTAAATGACTAACACATATTAAAAGAGATTTTTTTATTAATTAAGTTTGAATTTTATCTATCCATCTCCACGTCAACTAATGTCCTACCTATAATGACCCACTAGATTAATTTTTACATTTGCGCTCATTTTCAGTAGTTAGAGCTTTCGTACAGCTTCCCAAGTTATTTTTACTTTCTAGAATTGACAATTCAGTTACTGAGTAGTTTATTTGATTTTTAGAGTCAATTCTCTATTTTGAAGTCTTTGCTGATTTAAATTGGCAACTAGGCTTTAGTCAAAAAAACCTCTCATGCTAATTCTGATAGTTCTAATAGGACCAAAATTTTTATTTTAGGCTAGGTGGAACCTTAGTTTGGGTCCCAAGGCTTCCAATCTTAATTTGAGCTATTGGAAAAAAGGTAAGAAAAATTGCAAATGGGTGTGGGACCTATTTTTCAATGAAATGACCTCATACAAAAATTTTAACTGTGCCATTGAGTCTGTAACATTGAATTCTATAGGATATATTTACGTATACAAGATTCTTGATGAATCTTGAGCGGTTGGCAGAGACTTAGAAAAATTGTAAGTCTTAGTTGGTGCTTGTGCATCGCTTAAGAACCTATGAGGTTGCTAAATTAAATATCAGTAGAGAGGCTTGGTGGTTACTTAAGAAGACTAGCATCGCCAAACAAAAATAATTGAAGCGATACCTTTGGATCTTAATAGATGGCTGCTTGAGCGGCCAAATCTCTTAAGCGGCCAAAGGTCACTTAAGCTATATCAGATTTGATACCAGATGTAGCTAAACTTACACTAGGTCACTTAAGTGACACCTATGGGCCTGGAAAGGGTATAAAAACCCCACTTAGCCTAATTTTCACCATTTTACATCCAATCCCAAGATATATTGAACCCTAAAAAGTGGGAAAACTTAGGAGAATAATTTATGAGTTATTTTGGAGCTTTAAAAAAAGTTAATTTATGCATTTCTTGGTGGCTTTATGCATTTGATTCTCCATATTTGTAATAAATCCGTAAGAGATTGGTGGCTTGATTATAGAATCATTAGATCTTGGAATTCACCCATTTTTAGGGTGAATATTCCTTGAGCATAGAGGGGTGTTGCTTTGGTTTTGAAAGTGTGACTTCATAAATTGGTTGCAAATGGGATTTACTCGAAGCACAATAGTGCTATATAGGTATTATTTTTCTCATTTTAATGAGTAGATTCTAATTTTGATAGTGTGGCACCTTGCATAAACTTCTCAGAAAGGCAAATAGATGGTTTAGTGGATTCTTTTGGCTTATCTTTGGTGTTTAGGTAGGATAGTTTTACCTTCTTCATAGATTGATTTAATTCATAGTATGATTATGATATTATGATAGACATAGGATTTAGGTATTAGATGTAAGATTGGTAAGTTTAGTTTTATTTAGATAATATAAGCTATCTTTGAACTATAATTTAGGTAAAATTGACTTTGTTTAGTTTTATTTAGACTATTTAGGCCATCTTAGAACTATAATTTACGTGAAATTGACTTAGTTTCTCATTTTTTAGGGAGAATTTCTATCTTGGGGATAATTATGGATTATTTAACATCTATACTTAGCCTAGTTTGGGGTAGAATTTGCCTAAAAATGGATTTTGGGGATTAAAAGTGGGCCCCTTTATCCCACCTTAGGCAAAGACTCGTGTTAGATTTTGTAGACTTATTTACATATGACATACCCTTATTAATGCTTATTTTGGGACTTTGAGGAGATTGTATACTTATTGAATACACTAGTTTAGTAGTTGAGACTTAGTGCTAATTTTGGGTAAGGTCTAATGGACAATTATTGGGATTTAGTGATATGGCTTATGATTATCGTTTATGTATATGGTCTATTGATATGATATTGGTAAATGAGTTCTATGGAAAGTCCAAAAATTAATAATGGTATTGATATATAAGTTTTGGTTCAAGTTTGGCTATTGATGATGGTATTAATAAATAAGTTTCAGCTCAAGTAAAGTAATTGATGATGATATTGATACTATGAGTTCTAGTTCAAGTTTTTCAATTTGAGGTTTTTATATTGATAATATTAAGGATTTAATGAAAATGATGCATTGAGTTTTGATTCAAGACTAACATTGAGAGTTATTCATGCTAGGATTGGTATGGATGGATTATTGGTTATGGCATGATAAATGGGTAATTTATGGTTATTTGGTTATTTACTTTCCTTTGATTGTATCCTCTAGTATTATAGGGGCCTGCATTGGGTTATTTACTTTTTTTTGTACGTATTGGCTTATGAAGGCCAATTTAGTAGTTATAATCGTCTGATCTCTATGCTACTTTTTCATATTTATTTATTTATTTATTTATTTACATATAAGGGTATTGGAGCTTATTTCTAGGTTTGCCCTTTTACCCTATCTTTGTTATTTTATCTTGTATTTTATCATATTTATATCATAATTTAGCTTAGTCGGTAGATAATTCCTACTAAATAGTTATGGTTTTCGTAGTCATACTACACTTCTATACCTTTTTGGTGTAGATCGAGTAGTAGATGTTGTTGTTGATATGCCACTCATGTTGTATTGATTTTAAATATTTGGTGAGCTCTTAGAGTTGGAGTTTCCCTTTTCCCATATATTATCAAGATCTAGTCTTTCATTTTCTAAGACGGATTGTATTTGACAGCTTTAGTACTTATGTTTCATTTATAGTAGCTCTGTACCAACATTAATAGGTCTTGGGATGATTATTGAACTTTTGTCTATTTATTAGACTATTATGACTTCTTTATTATTGGTAAAAGACTATAAATGTTGATTTTTCACTTTTAGGCCATTTTCCACCAAGTTAGACCATTGCATGTAGCTTTGGGCTATGGTTTTCCTTACCTACTAGTAGGATAAATTGGTTCCATCATGGATCATAAATTAGGTCATGACAAATTGGTATAAGATCCTAGGTTTCATAGGTATTATTAGTATAAGAGAAAGTGTCTAGTAGAGTCCCATGGATCAGAATGATAACATCTATTTCTTATCTTCAGGAGTCTATAGGACATTATTAGGAGTTCTTCAGTTCTTTCACTCATTTCATGCTAAGAGTATCAATTGGTTTAGGGAATTTCTTTGCTTTCACTCCTTTGTAAATGGCTAGGATACGTGTTATCACTACACAAACTGAGGGTCCTAAGACCAAGCCTAGGGATTTTTTCACTATTCATGGACAACCTATAGGTCATGGATAGCCTAGGTATGTGTCCCTACCTAAGGTTTAGGCTAGAGTGCCTTCACTAAGTCCTATTCCTTCTCCCGAGCTAAAGGTTCTTCAGGCCTATCTAGTGATGGGCTAGGGACCAACCTAGGCTCTACCAGGATTGATTTCTTCTTCAGTGCTTAAAGATGGATTGTTCTAGATTTTGGGATTGGTTATGGTGCACCATTTGATGGTGCAAAATCTGTAGATCAGAGTGGTATAAAGGTGACGCCGCAGCCTATAGTTGTGGTTCTCAAAGTTGAGGTCCCTCCTACACTAGTCGTTGCCCAATCAATAATTGCTCAATAGATAGTTGCCCTGCCTACTATGTCTGTTGAGGAGGATAAAATATTGGGTAGATTCTTAAGATTATCTTTGCCTATGTTTTCTGGTGCACCAAGCGAGGATGCGTATAAGTTCTTGATTGCTTGCGAGGGTAGGATCCAAAATTTAGGCCTAGTTGAGACTTGTGGTGTGGATTACACTACCTTTTAGTTGGAGTTGGTGGCTTGAAATTGGTGGAGAGGTCATCTTGATTCAAGACCAATTAGATCTCCCTAATTGGCATGGACTCAATTCTTGGAGATCTTCTTAGAGAAGTATATACCTCCAAGTCTTAGGGATCATGTATGGGATCAGTTTTTAAGGATGGAACAGGGCTCTATGACTGTAAGTTCTCAGATGAGTAACATAGTTGAACAAAAGCCCAGCCAGGTAGTGGGTGTGGGAAGTTGTATGTCATACCTTCTAGACACAAGGTTGAGTCTTCAGATATTGTTATTACAAGTACGATCTTGGTGTGCCATTAGTTGGATTTTGCTTTATTTGATTTGGTTTCCACTTATTCTTATGTTTCTGCTTATTACATCCAGTAGTTAGAGTTATCCTGGGATTCATTATCCATGTCGTTATGTATATCTACTCTAGTGGGTTTTTCTTTAGTAGTGGATTAGGTTTATAGATCATGTGTTATGACTATTCTATAGTATGATATTTAGGCTAATCTTATTATATTAGATATGGTGGATTTTGATATGATTATTGTCATAAACTAGTTATCCTACCATCATGCCATCCTAGACTATTTTTAAAAAAATTTTACATTTGCCATGCCCATCATACCCTCAGTTGTATTGCAGAAGTAGTTAGTGATATGTCAATAGGGGATATTTTTTATATTTGGTCTAGGAGACTTATTTTTAGGGGTTGCAGGTCTTACCTCACTTATATTCATAATATTAGGGTAGAGAGTTTATCGCATGACTCTATTTCTATAGTTTGTGAGTTTCTAGATATTTTCCCAACCGACCTACTTGGTCTTCTGATGTATGAGCCGATGCTAACATATTTGAGGCTTTTAAATGAGAATAATTGCAAAGTCTTAAGCAACTTTTGTCGATTTTGATAGTTTTCTATTTGATATTGCAATAAAATTCAAGATGTAAGAGAACCAGCAATAATGGAAGTAAAAGAGTTGATTTTTGAGCAAGTATAGGGGGAAGTATAGCTGACAACTTGTTTGATAAGTCGTTAGCCTTGTGATAAGCTATCAGAGTTACCGTCAGCCTTAGACAGAGAATGGGCTTCAGCTGGAATCCGTGATGACATTTGTGATAGGCCATCATAAGTGTGATAAGCCATCGGGATCATCGTTAGGCTTAACAGAGAATGGGCTTCAGCTAGAATTTGTGACGACATCTGTGACAGGCCGTCAAAAGTGTGATAAGCCGTCAGACTCATCGTTAGGCTTAGGCAAAAAATAGGATTTGAAGTGAAGAAGCAATGACAATTCTGATAAGTCTCCACATGACTGATAAGCCATCACATCTTATCGTCAACCTAAGGCAGAGATTGTCAAAAGTGAAAAGGAGCCGACGACATTCCTGATAAGTCGTTAGACTCCTAATAAGCCGTCACATACTTCGTTGCCTATCTGAGAAAATACTGTGATCTATGAATTTGTTTCCATAATTAGGCTGAAGTATTTAAAGCATATGTTAGGGTTTTATAATAAAAAGGGGGGCGGAAGATCTTGAACTTATTCCAAAAAGGGAGGACACCTCTCTTTTGGGGCTCTTAACTGAGAATTCAATTTTCAACTCTTTGATTTGGTTGTGGGAATTTTCTCTTGAACTTAGAAGAGAATCAACTTCAGACTTTATCTTTTGTAAGTTTAATTACTTTGAATGATGATTATAATTGTTGCTATCTCTTTCTTTCTCATGTGGAACTAAAACCCACAACTAAGGTTGTGGGATTTATTATTATTCCCCCATGGATTTAATAGTTGGTTAGAGTTTGAGTGATTGTGGGGACATCTTGATAATTCCTTTGTTATGATTGTTATTTATTGGTTACAAACAATAAATCCCACCTTAGGTTGATTTGCTCAAACTGAGAAATAAACTAAAGGTAGCGAATTATCAACAAGGATTTAGGAAGGTTAAGATCCCATCTAATGATTAATGCTGTAACAAGATTGATCAACTTTAGATAAAATCAGTATAAAAAGAATGATTTCCTAAGTTCGAGAGAATTAGGGAGTTCAACATCTAGGTAGGTTGAGAAACACTTAGATGAACTAATGAAACTGATAATTTGGTGTTTCCCATAAGTCATGAGAATCCAATACCACATTTATTATTTAATGGGGATTAATAATCATAGTGATCACAACCTTAGTTCCTCTCTATCACTGATTTGAACCATTGAAATTTTAGTTTTGAGCTTTGAAGCAAGTCGAAACTTTAATATTTGTTTGATTATCAAAACCCCCCATTTTATCTTCTTGCAACATTTGTTTAAATTCAACTTGTAGTTATAGTTTCAAATTAGTTTAATCACCACTCACATTATTCCTCGTGGATTCGACCCCGACTCCAAAGTTGGGTAAATATATTGACGACAACCGCTTGCACTAAATTGACGTGTAAGTTGAGCGTTATAAAAAATGGCACCATTGTCGGGGAACAATTTGGTGTATTGAGTTGGTTTGAAATTTTAGCCTACTTTGTTGAATTAAAACTTGTAAATATATATTTTTAGTTTTCTTGTATATCTTGTGTTAGGTAGATTTTTATTTTAGTTTACATATTACTATGGCATCGTGGAATGAACATGATCTTGGTGGGTGAAAATATTATTTTGATGATCCATGTCCATATTGTGATGGATCGCACTTTTAGCAAGATTGTAGAATGCCCCTCGAAGAGAGATGTTTACACTATCTCCATCCTACCGGGATTATTATTTTTCTTTATGTGGTGGGAAAGGTGGACATTGGAGTGATTTTCCGAATTCCCCTTCCCCTATTGTGCTAACCCAAATTCTAGTTCTTCTTGTGAGTTTGATAGGTTTTATGTTCAAGAAAAGGAAGAACGAAGCATCGGTAAGAGTTGTATTGAAGCATGTTTCAACGAATATTAGATCTCTAGAAAGAAAAATATGATATAGTATATGATATGCGTCAATACATGAAGCTAATCATTCATGAGAACATAGATATAGAGGTCAATCATTCAAGAATTCTACTATATTATGTTTAGATGATATCTTGTCTGTAGAATCATTTAAAATAAAGAAAGAGTGTGAAGATGAGGATTAAGAACCCTATATTGATGTTGAGCTTGATGTTGAGCAACCCTCAGTGATTTCCCAACCAACAGAACCAACCATGAGAGATGATGCCAAGATTGAGGACATAGTGCTAGAGGCAAAAGGAGAAACAAAGAAAATCTCTAATAAAGACTAGCCCAATTTGAAGTGAAGATGTCGAGAGGTGAATAAAAGTGAATGTGTAGTAGATATTGTAAATTTTGAAGTAGGATTGATTGGGCCTCATTCAAAGTAATTTTCTACATTATGTTTAGATGATATCTTATCTATGGAATCATTTCAAATAGTATAAGAGTGTGAATATGAGGAACAAGAATCCTATCTTCTTGATTTTACATTAGACAAGCAACATAAAAACACACCTCATTTTAAGGCCGAGTGGTTTACCACGCTCAATCCATTACTTGACTTCTTAATTTTTGTACCACCCCCCTACGAGCTAGGTAAGAAGATAGATTCTAAGTTGGGAGTAAAATTCATATCCTCAAGGTGGAGGAAAAAGCTGAGTTGGGTCGTGCCGTAATATTAAATTAGGCCATACTTAGGAGGCAACCCAAGGTATTTTGTTTTTTACATTTGTATTATGTGATTGACATCAGATCTTCGCACCCATGGTGCCACAGGTATGTTTCTAACTCTCTTGTTTTGGTTTGACGCATTGGGGATATTACATAATTTTAAGTTGAGAGTGGGGCTACTTGTGGTTGTTGATGTCCTCTCGGGGTTTTTGTTGCCATGCCTCTTTTCCCCGGAGTCTTGTTCCTAGTAGAGCCGGAATGTTTAGGCGTATTATGATTTATTGTAAAATATTATAGTCGACTAGGAGAAATACAAGTACCTTAGGCAATTAACATATTTTTGTTGATTTTTGAATACCTCTCCTATGGTTTATTTTATAACTGTGTGATATGCATTTATGTATAACCACTGTACATCTTGTTATGGCATTAGTACTAGTGACATGATAACTATTGCTAAACAATTGCATGAACCCAATGGGTAGTAGCTTGTGATGTACCTTTATGCCATGTGTGTGTCAGATAAGACCTAGTTCCCTTTGTGAGTTTAATCCAGAACTTGCCCGATTGGTCTTGCCTTGGTTGTAGGATAGCGGTTAAGAGAGGATCATTGGCCGTTGTTGATATTAGTCCACTTTTAGCCTAAATGACCTTCCATGTGTAAATAATATCCCTTGATCTTGATTTTGAGCCTGAATGCCTATTCTTTTAATTATACCTATCACCTTCCCATTTGTATTACTATGAACCTATTTTGTCCCTGGTCTTCCTTGGACATTGTGCACTATGGCTTAGACAAACAGGCTAAGTTGAGAGTGGATACCATAGGAGTGCATGATGTAAAAAGAGTATAAAGAAAGGTAGAATAAAATAAAAGAATAAAAAGCTGGGTGCGGTGGAAAAAGAATAAGAAAACAAAAATGGTGAAAAAGAAGAAATGATTGTCAAAAAGACCGCACCCATCCTGAATATGTGTGATCAAGAAAAGACAAGAATAAAAAAAGGTTAATAAGTGAGACCCCAGAAGCTAGTGTAGTGTCAAGGAGGCTTAGTCACTTTAAATATCATCGAGTATCATACCAGCCCCTAGCCTACATTACAAGCCAAAGAGAAGACCTATAGTGATCCTAGCTGACCTGTCTGAAAATCTTGGTAATAAAAATAAGGGCAAGCCTATGGTATTTGGCATACATTGATTGGAACTTCATTCTGAGAGTGAGCGCCTTTTGATTGTCCCCATGGTTACATATGTGATGTTTGATAAAAGTGAAGTGGGACTACTTTATAGTAAAGGCACAATGGTTACGTTGCTAGTTTCTAACTTGTTTGGATAGTGTAATCTTAGTACATGCTTGGTTGTTATTTCTGAATTGATGCCATATCTTGATTCCTGTGTGTCGCATTGTTGTTCTTCAATAATATACATAGTTATTTTTAAATTAATTGACCTTGGAGATGGTGAAGATGTTTTGAGATAATATGGATAGTTGACTGCCGAATGTACTTCGTATCCTCTTAGTTGTGTTTTAATTGCTTGAGGACAAGCAATTGTTTTAAGTTGAGGGTGTTGATGTGTGAGCAGATGCTAACACATTTGATACTTTTAACTGAGAATAATTGCAAAGTCTTAAGCAACTTTTGTCGTTTTTGATTGTTTTCTTTCTGATATTGCAGTAAAAGTCAAGATGCAAGAGAACCAATAATAATGGAAGTAAAAGAGTTGATTTCTGAGAAAGTAGAGAGGGAAGTATAGCTGACAACTTGTCTGATAAGTCGTCAGCCTTGTGATAAGCTATCAGAGTTGTCGTCAGCCTTAAATAGAGAATGGGCTTCAGCTGGAATTCGTGGTGACATCTGTGATAGGCCGTTAGAAGTATGATAAGCCGTCAGGCTTGTTATTAGGCTTAGAAAAAGAATGGGCTTCTATTGGAATTCATGACGACATCTGTGATAGGCTGTCAGAAGTGTGATAAGCCATTAGGCTCATTGTTAGGCTTAGGCAGGGAATGGGATTTAAAGTGAAGAAGGAACGATAATTTTGATAAGTCGTCACATGTATGATAAGCCTTCATATATCATCGTCAACCTAACACAGAGATTGTCTAAAGTGAAGAGGAGCTGATGACATTCTTGATAAGTCGTCAGACTCCTGATAAGTCATCACACACGTCATCGCCTGTCCGAGAAAATATTATGATCTAAGATTTTGTTTCCATAATTAGGCTGAAGTATTTAGTATATGTTAGGGTTTTTTAATAAAAATGGGGGGGCAAAACATCTTGAACTTATTCCAAAAAGGGAGTTCAGCTCTCTTTGGGGGCTTTTAACTTAGAATTCAATTTTCAACTCTTTGATTTGGTTGTGGGAATTTTCTCTTGAACTTAGAAGAGAATCAACTTCAAATTTCATCTTTTGTAAGTTTAATTACTTTGAATGATGATTATAATTATTGCTATCTCTTTATTTCTTATGTGGAACTAAAACCGGCAACTAGGGTTGTGGGATCTATGATTATTCCCTGATGGATTTAATAGTTGGTTAGGGTTTGAGTGATTGTGGGGACATCTTGATAATTCCTTTTTTATGATTGTTAGTTATTGGTTGGAAATAATAAATCCCGCCTTCAGTTGATTTGCTCGAATTGAGAAATAAACTATAGGTAGCGAATTATCAACAAGGATTTAGGAAGGTTAAGCTCCCTTCTAATGATTAATGGTGTAACAAGATTGATCAACTTTAGATAAAATCAGTCTGAATATAATGCTTTCCTAAGTTCGACAAAATTAGGGAGTTCAACATCTAGGCAGGTTGAGAAACACTTGGATAGACTGTCGAAACTGATAATTTGGTGTTTTCCATAAGTCATGAGAACCCAATACTATAGTTATTATTTAATGGAGATTAATAATCACAGTGATCACAACCTTAGTTCCTCTCTATCACTGATTTGAACCATTGAAATTTTAGTTTTGAGCTTTGAAGCAAGTCAAAACTTTAACATTTGTTTGCTTATCAAAAACCCCCCATTTTGTCTTTTCGCAAAATTTGTTTACATTCAACTTGTAGCTATAGTTTTAAATTAGTTTAATCGCCACTCACATTGTTCCTCGTGGATTCGACCCCGACTCCAAAGTTGGGTAAATATATTGACGATGACCACCTTGCACTAAATTAATGTGTAAGTTGAGCGTTATTATCTTCCTTCTAAGAGTGATTTTGAGTTTGTTCTTTATCTTGACCCAAGTACCCTACTTATTGTTTGTCACTTTACCGAATGGCTCCTGCCGTGCTTAAGGAGATAAACACTCAAATTCAGGATCTTTGTAGTAAGGGTTTTGTTAGATCGAGTGTGCCTTTTTAGGGATCTCCAGTGTTTTTTGTGAAGTATATGTATGGTTTCATGCGTATGTGTATTGATTGTAGGCAGCTAAATAAAGTGACGGTGAAGAACTGATATCCTATGCCTTACATTGATGATTTGCTAGACCAACTTCAGAGAGCAATGGTGTTTTATAATATTGATTTAAGGTTTAGTTACCATCAGTTGAGGATACGATGATAGGGGTATCATGGGCTCGAGACCAATCACTAGGAGCCAAGCTCGGGAACTACAAAGGTTTCAAGGCACGTTTGTGAAAATGGACGTGTTTGAGCATATTATGAACTCACCCAAAGAAGTATATGCATTAATATGTGAGGTCTTACCTTAGGCGCTCTAAAATACACCCAGGGCTGCCCAAGTTGCACTCCAAACCCACCACTCCTCATTAAGGGTAGAAGAGTCTTTTGCATCACTTTTGTACTAGACTATATAAAGGATTATCTTAGTCTTTTGTTAGTAGTTAGTTCATTTTTAAACTTGTAATATCTTGAAACATCATCCTCTCAAGAGAGAGTAGACCACCCAAACCTAACATCACAAGTGAAGGTTCCTCTTGTATTGTGTATTGGCTAGAAACATGAGTTCTTGAGTGAACCGAGTTCCTCTTGGGTTTTCTAAGAACTTGGTGTTAGTTTACTTGTTTTTAGGGGTTTTAGAGTCTAATATACTCTCTAATTCTTACCTTACATATTCTCTCTATGTCAAGTTATTTATCCCTTTATCTCTTAAGTTAGTTTGTGTTTGTTGTTTCAGTTTGGTGTCTTGTACGTGTGGACTATTTGTGAGATTGTGGACTTTTTTTAGCTCTTTTAGATACTGTTTGGTATCATTTGGTATCAAAACCATCAAACAAAATCAATCTTGGTCTTGTGAGTTGAAAAAATAAAAAAAAAGAGTAGTGTTCTTGCGTTCGTTCTTGGCCGAAACTTAATGTTCTTGTTGTTGTCTTTGCTGAGATTTGTCCTTTGAACATAGATCTATGATTGTCTTGTTTGTTTTGAGTGTTGTTGGTGTTATTTTATTCTTCACTAACACTAGTAGAATCAAGATCCAAGTTGGGCTTTTTTTTTGTGGTGTTGTGCGGATTCAAAGGGTGGGCTGAAGTGTGGATGGTGCTGTTGTTGTGGGTTCAAATTTTAACGTTTTTGGTGTGTTGTGGTTGTGAAAATCTGAAGTTTAAAGGTGTGTTGTTGGTATTGTTGTTGTGGCTTTGTGTTTTAATGAGGTGTTGTTGTTGTGGGTTCAAATTTGAATGCTTTTGGTGTGTTGTGGTTGTGAAAATCTGAAGTTTAAAGGTGTTATTGGTATTGTTGTTGTGGATTAGTGTTTTAAAGAGGTATTGTTGTTGTTGGGAGGTTCAACTTGAACATTGGTCTTCAAATCTTGTTGAAGGTTCTTGGTGTTCTTGGCCAATCTTCATGTCTTGTGATAAGAAGAACCTTCAATAAGTAGTGTTGATCTTAAGACCAAGTGGAAGAGTGTAGTCTTCTTGTTTATCTTAAAACAAGTTCCAAGACTATAGCAAAGTAGTAAGGTATAAAAAGGCTTTCAAAAATACTAGTTACCAAAAGGGAGTAAGGGGACTTTTCAAGACTAACCAAAAGAGGAAAGAGTCAACCACCCTTCAAAAAGGGGTTTTGCCCAAAAGGTACAAAGAAAGTTATCCTATTTTGAATGTGGAAAAGGCTCCAAAACTTGTGTCTTTCCCCTCCAAAACCGAATTCACTCTTTAACAAGTTGGAAAAACACTAAATTTTTCAAATTCCACAACCATTCCAAGACTGCCACGCCACTATCTGCAACCAATCAAAGGTTGCCACATCACCCCTTTGTAATAACTTGTTTTCTATTTTGTAGGTAACCTTTTGTCCATAATAAAAACCATTTTGGCCAACCTTGGTGCTATTTCCCGAGACATGGCTAAGGCGAATG
The DNA here is from genome assembly GCF_002878395.1 of Capsicum annuum. NCBI lineage: Eukaryota > Viridiplantae > Streptophyta > Magnoliopsida > Solanales > Solanaceae > Capsicum > Capsicum annuum. The sequence continues at coordinate 114,262,393 of NC_061113.1, read as the reverse complement.
CGGGCCTTGGAAAAATTAGCCTGGATATGTCTACTATACTTGAGAGGTTGGAACGAGTGGAGATTCGAAGGAACTCTCATGTTTCTACTCCTAAAAATTTACCTCAAATGATCAATCCTCCAAGACCACTATCAAGTGACATAGAGATAAGACAAGACATAAAATGCCCTCCAACCTGAGACCTAAATAGGTCACTTCCCCCTCAATTTGATCTAGCCCAACAAGAAGGACTTGGAAGCCAATTTCCTCCCATCCAAGCTCCATAACTGAAGCTCCACATTACCAAAAGAATCCTCTCAACTGAAACTCCACTTCCCTAAAAGTAATATGTCCATATAGAGGAGTATGGTAGAAAGGAACATGAGGTGCATGGAGCCTACAATAATGCTTATATAATGGAAGGGATATTAAGGGGAAGACGTAGAGAACCACAAAGAACCCGTCGCCAATAAAAGAGGTGGGATTTTTTTTGGATAAGATTAAAGACAAGGCTCAAGATGGAGAGGAAACTGAAGTTCAAAATAAAGATGTTGGCCGAGACTTGTGTTATTGAGCTCTCAGGCTCCTCATGTGTTTCTGCGGACTATTTTGAGTAGGGTTCTTTTGAAGTGCCCAATTGAACAAGGTGAAGCTATGAATTTATGGACCTATAAGAGTGTGTGTTGAACCCGATAGTTTGTGTTGCAAGTGAGGAGCCAAAGATGACCTAATGATACACCAAAACCATCCATACACTACAGTTGGACTACACTTGATAGACGCTTCACACTTAAGGGCCTTTTGGTTATTTTAGTTTCTATTACGTAATACACTATATAAAGAACAATGTAGGATTTCATTACTTAGATTTTAGATGATATTTTATGTCTTGTATGACTTTTGAAACACTAATTCCTCTCTCCTTTGAGGCAAACTAAAACTACGACAAGAAACTAGTGTGGATTCATTAGTGGTTGTATTTTGATTAGAAACGTCGATGCTTGGGAGGTGGATTCCGGTCTTGTGTCTACATAGGAGATTGATGATATTTTGTGTAGGTTGTAAGGTTCCTTACATTTAATATATCTTAGGATTCTTAGGGTCTATACACTTCTTTGTGAATCTATTTATCCTTTAATATATTGCATTTCATTTCTTGTTCTTGTGTTGTGTTCTTGTGTCGTTTTTAGTGTCTTATTGTTGTGGACTGTTTTGTAATGTCTTGTGGCTGGTTTTTGTCTTCTTTGGACCATTTGGAATCATTTTGTATCAAATCCAGAGCCAGAATAGTGTCTAGATTTAGGTGTGTTTTTGTTTGTCTTAGTGGTTTCTTGTGTTAGCTTATTGTTCACTAACACCCCTAGAGTCTAAGTCCAAGACTTGGGCTCTTGACAAAGTGTTGTCGGAAGGTTGGATGGCTAGAAGTTGCTGTAGTTCATGTTGTTCTTGAAGTGGTGTTCAAGAAAAAAATTGTTGTTTGATTTTGAAAAGAATAAAGGAAGACAAGACTTTGTATTTGTCTTGGAAACACTTTCAAGACAACACCAAAGTGGTAAAACAAAAAAAGTGTTCAAAAAGAAAACATACCAAAGGGGATTAAAACACTTTTCAAGGATATCCAAAAGAAGAAAGAGACAAAGCTACCTCAAAAAGTTGTTTTCCCAAAAAGGTGTAAGTTGGTGAAAAGTTGATAGGATCCTTTTGACTCTTGAAAAGAGAGTCCAAAGTCTTGTCCACCTACACAAAAATCTAAAATTTATCATCAAAGTAGTAAGATTGAGCAACTCACATCTTGAACTAACAAACTTCAACTTCAACAACAATAATCAATGGCCAAACATTGTAGGCCACATCAACAACAAGACTCAAGTTCTTGGGAATTCCTAGTTTCTTTCCTTGTCTCCAATAGTTTCATTTTTATTGACTCCTATACTAGTTGGCAGCTAGTAATAATCTACTAAGTTGTGAACTAGTTATTGAGTAGTTCTTTCATGATTAGCTTTACTTGTGATGCTTTGTGCATTTATAACTCGTAGTAATTTTTTATTCAAGTACGTACAAAACTTCATTGAGTCTTCAAACCAAAAATCCATTCCTAAGATTAGACTCATTCCCAAGTTGTCCCAAGTTGATAGCTGGTTTACAACACTTGAAGGACCAAGTGTGAGGAAGCTGAGTGTGAAGATTATGTGCGAGTAATTTGAACTAACATTTGTTTGTTATGTAGGCACAAGTGCAAATCGAACCCAAAACTTCCAATGCTCAAACCATGGATAATAATGTCATAAATGTTGTCTTGGATAGTCTTGAAACTTTGTCTTCAGACTTGGCCAGGGTAAGTGCAAATATTAAGAAGTTGGGATCGTATGTGGTCTCCATAAGTGGGAGGTTGGAGAGGGTGAAAAGCCAAAGGATTTCTCGACCATCTACCCCTCAAAATGCCTCACCTACTATTACTCCCAAAGCCTTACACCAAAGGTTGTACCCACCAAATACTACAAACCAAGTCAACCTATACTCCCAAAACTGTGAACAAGATAGACCTGGCCATTCCTCACTCCACCAAGTACCACAAAAAGGACTTGGAACGCAAATACCACTCTTAAGCCCGAATTCCTCACTCCAAAACCCTCCAACTCAAAGACCTACTCCACTAAATGCAAACCCACATTACAAAATTCCACTTGTCCAAAATCCACCCATTCAAGAAGAGGGGTATGTTAGAGAGAACCATAGGGAAGGGTATGGAGTGTATGATGATCCTTACTTGAAGGAAGATGGTATTAGAGGTAGAAGGATGGAGCCTAGGGGAAACCATGGAATTGAAGGTAGAGTTGGCAAAGGTGCTAGAGGTAGGGATATAGGACTTAACACTATCAAAATGGGACTTCTAATATTCAAAGGAGAAAGTGATCCCAAAGAGTTTCTTGCATGGAAATTTGCATGTGAGAGGGTCTTCCAAGTGAATGATCTCATGGAAAAGAAGAAGAGTAGTTATGCAATTTCTCATTTTGAGGGATATTATACCACATGGTGGGAGTATGTTGAACATTTTGGAAATATATTGATTGAAGGGAAACCCCCTCAGTGGTTTCAGCTAAGGTATTTTATGAGGCAAATATATCTTCGAAAAGTTATCAACATGAACTCCTTGCTAGATTGTACAATTTTAAGCCAGGAAACAAGAGTGTTGTGGCTTACTATGATAAGTTTCAACAACTAATTTTGGAACTTAATCATAGAGGGGAGCAAGTGAGCCATGACATCATTTGGTTCAAGGTCAGCCTAAGAAAAGAAATCTCTACGCACATGATACTTCATAAGTTTGAAACTATTGAAGGGATCTTTAAAGTGGATTTAGAGATTGAAAGAGAGAACAAAAATATGTCTACATATAAGACCAAGAGTTACCAAGGGTCCACAGGTTGGACTAAGAACCAGGAGGTGATTCTATCAACTACAGGATAGAACAAGTCCAAGCCTCCTCCATCAAATTCTCCTCAAACTATGCACAAGGCTGTCCAAACTCAAACTCTAAGACATGAAGGTAAAATGGTACTACATCTAATTCCAAGGGATTCCAACATTTTAAATGCCATGGGTAGGGACACAAGGCTAGTGAGTGTCCTAATTGGAAAAATGTGATCCCATGGGAGGGAAAATTATATTTCTTAGGGGAAAAAGTAGGACTTGAAGAGGTTGAGAATGATGAAACCTCTTAAGATAGAGAGAGATAGAAGGCTGAGAGGCCTAATGATGATGATGAGGAAGAAGTTTGGCTTCAAGAGGGTGAACTTGAAGTACCTAATTATGTGGTACGGAGAGTTATGATTAGCAAGGAGTTGGATGATCCAAGCCAATGGGAGACCCTCTTTCATACTAAGTGTCTCATTAAGGAGAGTGTGTGTTCCTTGATTATTGATAGTGGAAGTTGTGCCAATGTGGCTAGTTCTGTATTGGTGGAACACTTGAAGTTGTGGAATACTCCACATGCAAGTATGTATAAGCTCCAATGGTTGAACGAATGTAGAGAATTGAAAGTAACACATCAAATAGTAATTCAGTTCAAAGTTGAAAACTATGAAGATGAGGTACTTTGTGACATCATTCCAATTCAAGCTTGTCATCTCTTGTTAGGTCGGCCATGGCAATATGATAGGTTGTCCAAGCATGATGGCCAAACCAATTACTATTATTTTGAGTTCAAGGGTCAGAAGTACAACCTCTAACCACTTTCACAATCACGTGTGTGAAGCTCACCAATAATTGAAGGTCTTAAAGAGAAAGAGAAAAAATGAGAAGGAACCCAAGGGTAGAGGTGTTGAACTTGAGAGTGGAAAGAGTGAGGGAGAAGAGGTAGTTTTGGGCTTGAAGGGTAGGGATTCTATGGTAATGTTAGCTCAGAAGCAAGACCTCTTTAAGGAGTATGATGATACCTCTCCTATGTTACTTTTGGCTCATGTTTTTGACACTAATCCATCCACTTCCCCTATCAATTTTTCTATTTCTAGTATTTTGTAGGAATTTGAAGATTTGTTTCCTAGTGATTTGCCACAAGGACAACCTCCACTTTGAGGTATTGAGCACCAAATAGACTTTGTTATGGGGTCTTAATTTCAAAACAAGCTGACTAATAGAAGCTACCCCACGGATACAAAAGAACTTCAATGGTAAGTTAAGGATCTCATCAACAAAGGGTATATCAAGGAAAGCATGATTCCATATGTGGTTCTAGTGTAGCTAGTGCCAGAAAAGTATGGAACATGGCATATGTGCATGGATTACTGAGCCATAAATAAGATTACGATAAAGTATCATTATCCTATACCTAGATTAGATGATATACTTGATGAATTAAATGGATTTTGTATGTTTTCTAAGGTTGATCTAGGAGTGGTTATCACCAAATCCGAATGCAACCAGGTGATAAATAGAAGACCGTATTCAAGATCAAGTTTAATCTATATGAATAAATGGTCATGCCATTCGATTTTATCAATGCTCCTAGTACTTTTATACGACTAATGAATCATATTATGAATCCCTTTATTAGAAAGTTTGTGGTTGTATTCTTCGATGATGTTTTAGTTTATAGTAAGTCCCTTAATGAACATATATTGCATCTAAAGAGTGTGTTTGAAGTACTTAGGAAAGAGAAGTTGTATACTAATATTGAAAAATGACCTTTTGGTATTGATTAAGTTGTATTTTTGGGATTTGTTGTAAGCTCAAGGGGGTAGAGGTTGATGACTCCAAGATAACTGCCATTAAAAATTGGCCAACCCCTCAAACCGTTGGTGAAGTATGAAGCTTCCACAGGTTGGAAAGTTTTTATAGGAGGTTCATCAAAGGGTTTAGCACCATTGCCGCTCCCTTGACCAAGATAATTCAAAATTACCAAACCTTCAAATAGGGTGATGAGCAAGCTAAGGCTTTTGAGTCCTTGAAAGTTATGCTCGTCTCAGCACCTTTATTGCAATTGTCTAATTTTAATAAGATGTTTGAAGTTAAATGTGATGCTAGTAAAGTAGGTATAGGGGTTGTTTTGATACAATATTTAAAACCCATTGCTTATTTTAGTGAAAAACTCAAAGGTTCCACTCTAAACTAATCCACTTATAATTTAGAGTTGTATGCCTTGATTAGAGAGTTGGGCAATTGGTAACACTACTTGTGGCCTAAAAATTTTGTGATTCGAATGGACCACGAATCCTTGAAGCACCTTTGGGCACAAGGTAAACTTAACAAAAGGCATGCCAAATGGATTGAGTTTCTTAAACCCTTTCCTTATGTTATTCAATACAAAAAGGGCAAGGATAATGTTGTAGCCGATGCTTTGTCTAGAAAACATATTCTTGTGTCTACTTTATCTTTAAAATTAATGGGTTTTGAGAGCTTAAAATCATTGTATCTCGAGAACCCTTACTTCACTCCTATCTATAGTTAAAGTGAAGCTTGGGATAGAGAGAGATGGCATTTGGATAGGGATTCTAATCCCTATGCTAAGTTTGAAGGTTACTTATTTCAGGAAAGACGGTTATGTGTATCCTTTACCTTGTGGAAAGAGTTGTTTGTGAGGGAGGCACATGTTGGTAGTCTTATGGGTGATTTTGGAGTTTAAAATACCCTAGGGATATTGGAGGAACAATTTTATTGGCCAAAAATACTCAAGGATATTGTAAAAGTTTGCAGCCAATGCATGGACTGTAGAAGTACTAAGTTTAGGCTCCTTTCTCACGGGTTGTACACCCCAGTTCCTACTTATTTACGTTCTTAGTTTGATATTTATATGGATTTTGTGTTAGGGCTGCCAAGGACTAAAAGAGGTCATGATAGTATCTTTATTGTTGTTGACCATTTCTCTAAAATGCGACACTTCATTCCTTGCTCCAATAGTGAAAATGCAACTAGTGTAGCTTATTTGCTTATTAATAATGTTGTTAAATTGCACAACATCCCAAGAACTATTGTGAGTGATAGGGACTCCAAGTTCCTTAGTCACTTTTGGAAGTCAATGTGGGGTAGGTTTAGTACCAAGTTGTTTTTTTCCATGACTTTCCACCCACAAAGCGATGACCAAATGGAAGTGCTAAATAGGACCTTAGGTTCTATGCTTTGTTCCATGGTTAAATATAAGTTGGCATCTTGGGAAGATCACCTATCTCTAATTGAATTTTCTTACAATTGGGTGATCTATTCAAGAATGAGCATAGCACCCTTTGAATGTGTATACGGCTTCAACCCCCTAACCTCCATGGATTGAAATCCTTTGACAAGTGATGTTGTTGTTAGCTTAGATAGAAACAAGAGGGCCTAAGCTATGAAAAGATTGCATGAGAAGGTGAGGATGAGACTTGAGAAGAAAAATCAAGAGGTTGCCAAAAGAGTTAACAAAGGAAGGAGAAAGCTTGTGCATAAGATGGGAGATTAGGTATGGGTACACCTTAGAAGAGAACAATTTCCTAGCAAAATAAAGGACAAGTTACCAAGAGGTGATGTTCCATTCTAAGTGCTTGAAAGGATCAACGATAATTCTTATAAGATAAACATACCTCTGAAATACCAAGTGTATAACATGTTCAACGTGTGTGATCTCTCACGGATTGATGCCATTAAAGATGCAGAACCCGTGATTTTGGGGTCAAAATCTTCTCAATATGGATAGGCTAATACAAGTATCATGGGCTCAATACCAATCACTAGGAGCCAAGCTTGGTTACTACAAAGGATTCAAGGCACGTTTATGAAAATGGACGTGTTTGAGCATGTTGTGAACTCGCCCAAAAGAGTGTATGCATTGACATGTAAGGGCTTACCTTAGGTTCTCTAAAATACACCCAAGGCTGCCCAAGTTGCACTCAAAATCTGAAACTTCTCATTAAGGGTAGATGAGTCTTTTGCATCACTTTTTGTACTAGACTATATAAAGGATTCTCTTAGAGTTTTGTTAGTAGTTAGTTCATTTTTAAAGTTTTAATATCTTGACACATCATCCACTTAAGAGAGAGTAGACTTTTCAAACCTAATATCACAAGTGAAGATGAGCATATGTAATATTTAAAGATTATGCTCTAGACTTTGAGAGATCATATGATTTTTGCTAAATTCTCTAAGTATGAGTTTTGGGTTGATTCCCTGACATTCCTTAGGAATGTGGTGTCTAACGGTGGGATAATGATAGATTCAAGAAATATTGAGGCTATTCGTGAGTAGGATAGACCTACTTCTTTGATTGAGGTCCATAGCTTCATTTGTTTGGTTGGTTACTAAAGATGGTTTGTTGAGAGTTTTGCTACCATTATAGTACTGATGACCAGATTGACTCAAAGGAGGTTCCCTTCCGATTATTTGAGGAGTGTGAGTCGAGCTTTGGAAAGATCAAGGGATTTCTCACTTTAGCTCCTATTTATCTCCCATTTTGGATTTTCTTATTGAGGGTGAGGGATTCATCATGTATTGTGATAATTTGGTGTTGGTTTGGGTTGTGTATTAATGAACTAGGATTGAGTTATTGTTAATACATCGAGACATTTAAAGGTGCATGAGTGAAACTACCCTACTCATAGTTTGGTATTTGCGGTGATAGTTTTCATGCTTAAGATTTAGAGGCATTATCTTAATGTTATTCATTGTGAGATCTTTATGGATTATCATATTCTTCAGCATTTTATGACCCAAAGAGAGCTTAATCAAGGAACTATATATTGATGGAGTTTCTTAAGGATTATAACATCTCTATCTTGTATCATTCGGGGAAGGCAAATGTGGTAGCGAATGCCTTGAGTTTAAAGGCGGCGAGTATGGATGACTTATTTTGTATTTCAGTTTCTCAGAGGTAGTTAGCATAGGACATTTAGTATTTAGCTAACTTGATGGTATGACATTATATTTTAGACCCTAGTAGGATTTTTGATAGTGTTGAGGTAAGATCTTTGCTATTTCAGCAAATTTAGGGTTATAATTTGAGTATAATAGTCTTTTCATCATTAGTGATTAGGTGTTGAGTGATGAATCCCGGAGGACTGCTATAGATTCTAAGGGTATGTTTATATTTTATAGTCGTATTTGTGTTCTGAGGGTTGATGGATTAAGTCAATCGATTCTACATTAGACATACCTCTTCAGATATTCTATTCACCTAGGAACAACTAAGATGTATAGAAATTTGAAGCATAATTACTAGAGTGGTATGAAGAGAGATGCAGTGAATTTTGTAGCTCGTTCCCTATGTTGGAACAGGTTGAAGATTGTGCATTAAAGACCTGGTGGTGTTATTCAGAGGTTTCCTTTTCCCGAGTGGAAATAGGAGAAGATTACTATAGACTTTGTTAGTGGTTTGACTCATACTTTTTGTGGTTCCAATGGTATTTGGTTATTATTGATCGATAGATTAATTTGGCTTATTTTATTCCTATTCAAATGTCCTAGAGTGCCGACAGGTTAGCCTATATCCATATTAGTAAGATAGTCTATTTACATGGTGTGCCTATTTTTATCATTTCAAATCAGGGTTATAATTCACTTCTATCTTTTGGAGAGATTTTTAGGAAAATTTGGGTACTCAGGTGGATCTTAGTACAACCTTCCATCCTCAGACCGATGGGTAGCCAGAGTAGCCTTCCATCCTATGTAATGGATTTTGGAGGTTAGCTGGAGCAACTTTTATCATTGGAAGAGTTTGCGAATAATAGCTACCGTTCAAGTATTAAGATGTCACCTTTTGAGGCCTTTTATGGTAGGAAATGTCATTCTTCTATTGGTTGGTATGATACTTCTGCTATTAGAGCCTGCTGTACTGACTTGCTTTAAGAGCCATTATATTGAGTTAGGGTAACTCAGGATAAGTTGAGGGTAGAACAAAGTAGGAAAAGGCTTATGTGGATCATAGCCTTCGTACCTTGAGATTTGGAATTGGTGACCAGGTATTCCTTCGAGTATCGCTCGCAAAGGGTATGATAAGGTTCGGGAGGAAAGAAAAGATCAGCCCTAGATAGATTGGACCCTTTGAGATTCTTCGCATAGTTGGTGAGGTGGCTTATGAGTTAGAATTAACCCCAGGTTTTGCTATTGTTGATCCAACCTTCCATGTTTATATGTTGCATCAATAAATTCCTAACCCATCTCATGTTCTTAGATGGGACTTGGTTTAGTTGGATAAGCAGTAGACCTTTGTGGAGGAGCCTGTGCTCATTTTGGCTACTTATGTTAGGCGGTTATACATTGGAAAGATTCCAGTAGTTAACGTTCAGTTGAGGCTCCACCCGGTAGAGAATTCTACTTAAGAGATTGAGAGCAAGATGCAGACCTAGTATCCTCACCTATTCGCTTCAGATAAATCCTAATTCTTTACTTTTGCGGATAACAATTCTTTTTGTAGTGAATATTGTAGTGACCCTCTAGGTCATTTTATGTATTTTCATTTTTTTTTCATTTGGAGCTTTCCTAGAGCTGCCCCAAGTCATTTATGTCTTGTTCGAACTGACAGTTCGGTTATCGGGCAGTTCGTTTGATTTTAGAGCCAATTCCCTATTTTGAAGTCTTTGCTGGTTCAAATTGGTTACTAGGTGAAAACTTTAGGCAACCAACATCGGGTCCAAAATTTTGATAGTTCTAGGTGGACCCTTGGTTTGGTCACGAGGCTTCTGAACTCATTTTGGGCTATTGGCCAAAAGTTAAGAAAAATGGCATATTGGTGTGGGACCTACTTTTTATCAAAATAATCTTGGATGGAAATTTTGACTACGCCATTGAGACTGGAACATCGAATTTGATATGTTAGTATAGTTTGTTTGAGTAAGGGATTCTGGATGAATCCCAAGGGGTTGGCAGAGACTTGGAAAAATTCCAAGTCTCAGTGTTGTTGGCGCATCTCTTAAGCGCCCATGAGGTAGCTTAAGCAAATGCAGCTAAAGAAACCTGGTGGTCACTTAAGTAGCTTAGCGTTGCCTAGCAGGTATCGCTTAAGCAGTATAAAAGCTAACACCAGATATTGCAAAAGCAACACTTGGTCACTTAAGCGGTGATCGCTTAAACGACCCAGTGTCCACTTAAGAAACACCCATGGGCCTGGGAAGGGTATTAAAAACCCCCCACTTAGCTTGATTTTCACAATTTTTCATCAATTCCCAAGGTATATTGAACCCTAAAAATTAGGAAATCTTGGGAGAATCATTTGTGAGTGATTTTGGAGCTTGTAAAAAGTTAACTTATGCATTTCTTCTTTGAATTTGTGATAAGCTTCCATTAATTTCTTAGTTTAATTCTCCATCATCTTCTAAAATCCCTAATGGTTAGTGGATTTATTGTAGCACAATTAGAGATTTAGGCTAAATGTTCCTTGAGCATAAAGGGGCATTGCATTGGTTTCAAAAGTGTAATTCCATAAATTGGCCCCACAAGGGATTTTAACGTAATTTTGGACCCAAAGTATAATATTGCAATATGGGTATCATTATTCTTATTTTTATGAGTAGTTCAAGATTTTTATTGTGTGGTACCTTGCAAAAGCTTCTTGATCTTAGGTTTATTATACGTCCAAACACCTCTATCTACCCAAATTTGGACTTGTTTTGAGAACAAAAATTGTGTTAATTATATTTTATTGGGAGCTAAATTGTGTTTTGTGGATAACCAATGTGATTAGTGATACAGGGTAAATTTCCAAAGGATTTTGACAAAAAATGGACACATATTATGAAACAATTGTTTATCGATAGTGTGGAAGTAATCATGATTGAGATGGAAGACCATTTTTATAGAGTCCAAGAACATATGTAGATGCACGAGACCAAAGATAAAAGGAAGCGGCTGAAAAAAAGGATTTACTAGAGTTAAGTGAATATTTGGAGTGAATTTCCAATGATATGACGCTAACTCAACGCGTTGTGTCATCCCGTAAATTCTGTGCCTTAGCCAAAATTTTAGAAGGAACTTCCAGAATATCGATGCAAAGTTGACGCATCACATCGATGTGTGAGTTTGAGGACTTAGTCGAAATTTCAGATGATAATTCTGGTGACACGACGCGATGTCAACGCATTGCATCGTATGTTGTGAAATAACACTTAGTCGAATTTTTAAAGTGAAGTTCCAGTGCATCAACGCAAAGTTGATGCGATGTGTTGTCCTAAGCAACGCGATTAGTGACATGCCACATCAGTAGTGCAGATCTGGTAAAGTTTTCCCAAGTATAAAAAGAACACGTGAGCATAATTCCAAGGAATTTTTGCAAGCATAGCAGTGGTGGAAAAGCAGAAAATTCTCTCTTTTAGGGTTCATATTCTTTCTTTTGAACTTCTTACTTCAAGATAAATTTTGGGTATGATTAATTACTTGTTTTTGATTTTTAATTCAAACATGAGGGGCAAAATACCCTTTTTCTGGGGTTGAGGTCAAGAACATGAGTACTCTTTGATATTCTTTATAGTAGTTTCTTTTTGGATTATCATCTGGGTTGTTCTTAATTTCTTGAGCTTACTATTTTGATGAGTGGCCTCCATTAGAATAAATCTATATTTCTATGTGCATCCAGGAGGAGAATCGTAGGATAGAATGGAGAAATTAAGGATCAAGGTTCTTATCCTTTTATGAAACATGGGGTTTGAATTAGCATCTAGGATAAGGATATACATAGAAGCCTTGCTTGGTTCAATTACAAGAAGACAACTTTATAAATCTAGAAGAATTATTGTATCTCTATGCGAGTGGTAGTTGCAATATTCAAAAGATAGAAGATTTGAGGCGGGGAGACCAAGATCGTAGCATAAACCTTGAGAATCAACAACCCGATAACCAATTAGACTGCCATAAGAATAGAGATTTGTATGATTTTTCAATATGCCTCAACCCTGAAATTCTTATCATTACTATTCACAACCGTTGCTCGCTTTGCACTAGTTGTAAACTATTATTTATTATTTATTAATTTACATTCTTCTTTTTGATACACAATTATCTTGATAGTTTATAACACTTAATACTTTGATTGTCTAAAACTAAAAGCTAGGTAAATTTCTAGTTGCTTATTCCTCGTGGGAATGATATTTGACTGTCTAAGTCACTATATTACTTGTACGGTCGCGTGCACTTGCATGTGCGTTTGAGTTGCAACAAGTTTTTGGCGAAGTTGCCGGGGACTAGTCTAATTAGTAAATTGCTAAATTTTTAGTTTTTTGATAATAAGTTTAAGTGTTAGCAACTTGATCTTAGCTTCTGAATTTTTGCAGGTTTAGCTAAATACCAGACTAGCGAGATATAAATAGTTGGTAGAACCTTTTGTAGAACCAGAATAGATCTTTCAACAAAGGCGAAGAGCTCAATATCCAAATCAACAGGTCCAAATGGTTGAAATAAGAGATCCAAATGACCCTATCGATCCAAATGTTGGAAATGTCCCACCTCCGATTATTCCAGTTATTCCTTCTCAACTAGTTGCTATACTTGTTTGTGAGGTGGCAATCCCACTCATGAACCATGTGATGAACAGTATTCGCTAGCCCAAACTAGGTGGTAGATTTGAATTATAGCAGAATATGGTGTAATTGTTAAATTCAGCGGGGCAATTCCATGGCCTTTCACATGAAGATCTGCAGCAGCACATACAGGCCGTCCTGGAAATAAGCAATACCTACATTCCTTAAGGTGTGAATTCTGATTATGTTAGACTGACACTCTTTCCTTTTTCTCTAATGGGGGAAGAAAAAAGGTGGTTACATGCTGAACCATCACTCTCTACCACTTTATGGGAAGATCTAGCTCGAAAGTTCCCTATTCGATTCTTTCAATAAGGGAAGACTGCATATTTGAGAAGTGAGATTCTGAGTTTCAAATAGAAAGAAAGAGAGAATCTTTACCAAGCTTGGGAGAGATTTAAGGGTATGCTCAGAAATTGCCCTCACCATCATCAGTCCAAAGATGTTGTTGTTCATACTTTTATTAAGGGATTGGAGCCAAATATGAAGATACTCTTGGATTCAGTAGTAGGTGGGCAGTCTCTTGAAAAGACGTAAGAAGAATTAACACACTGTTGAATCAAATTTCACAAGGGAATCCTTATTGGCATGCTGACTCGAGGAGTGCTCCTAGAAAGGTTGCAGGGGTATTGGAGGTAGACCAATTTACTACATTACAAGCATAGATTGCAGCAATGTGATTCATATGATTACTTAGCTTAATAGCATAAAGTTGGGGGTTACACAAACTGTAGTTACAACTAATGCAGTCCAACAGGTGAATTCTTAGTGTGAGGTTTGTGGAAGTGGTGATCATGAAGCAGAAGCTTGTATGGCTAATCCAAATTCTATCAACTATGTGGGGAATGCAAATCGTTGGGATAACAAAATTTTTATAACATGCATAATCCCAACTGAAGGAACCATCCCAACTTCTCATGGAGTAGAAATCAGGCACAGAACACTAATCAAGCTACTGCTCAAGTTAGTAATATGGAGGAGATAATGAAGAAACTTTTAGCTCAACATGCTCAATTTACAACAGAAGTAAAGACTCAACAGGCACAGTTTATAGAAGAGTTGAAGAGTCAACAGTTGCTTACAAGAAATTTGGAATTGCAACTCATTCAGATTAAAGGAGCATAAAATACAAGGCCTCAAGGAGGCCTACCCAGTAATACCAAGGAAAATCTGAAGCAAGTGGATGTGGTGACAACAAGAAGTGGATTACAAACTAAGGAGACGATTCAGGAGAAGGTTATTCCCATAGTTACTGATAATGGTTCTAAAGACAATGAGGAGAAAAAAGTCAATAAAAATTATGCAAGTAAAGAAATTCACGTGGAAAAGAAGACTTTACCTTTGCCCTTTCTTCAAAGGGCAAGGAAGCATCAGGAGGAGGCGAGTTACAAGAAGTTCTTGGATCTTCTAAAAGAGCTTCACGTAAATCTCATTCTTGTTGATATTCTACAGAGTGTTCCAAAATATGCAAAATACCTGAAGGATATAGTGGCGAACAAGAACTGGTTGACCAAATATGCTACAGTTGCACTTACAGAGGAGTGTACATCCAAGATTTAAAATAAAATACCCATGAAGCTAAAGGATCCAGGTAGTTTCATTTTGCAAATTACTATAGGGAAAATCATTATTACTCGTGGATTGTGTAACTTGGGGCTAGCATTAATCTTATGCCCACATCTTGGTACCGAAAGATGGGTCTTGGGAGTCCCAAACCCATTACTATTGTTTTCCAGTTGGCAGATAGGTCCCTTGCTAGGCCTGCTGGTATTATCAAAGATGCCTTGGTGTAAGTGAGATCCTTAATCTTTCTGATAGATTTTGTAATCTGACTTTGAAGTTGATCCTGTTGTTCCATTTATTTTAGGATGACCTTTCTTAGCAACGGGATAGTTATTAATTAATGTAGCAGCAGGGAAAATGACAATGAGAGCACATGATAAAGTAGAGGTTTTTAATGTGTATAAGGCACTAAAATTTTTGGCTATATATGAGGAGTTTTCTTCTATATCTATTATAGATCTTGAGTCTGATCAAAAGCTATTATTATTAGATGATCTATTAAAGAAAGCTCTAGTGGGTTGTGATCTTTATGGAGATGTAGAAGCATTGGCATTAGTTCAAGTCATGAATTTGGTGGTTATTGAAATAAGAAAATTGCCTTTTGAACCATTGAATAGGACAATTGGGCCATCCCCCAAAGCTTCAATTGATGAAGCTCCAAAATTGTAGCTTAAGGTTCTTCCTTCTCACTTGAATAATGTTTACCTTGGTGATAATGATACCTTGCTTGTTATTTTGTCTGTAAGATTATCTGATATGCAGGTACAAAAAGCAATGACAGTATTAAAAAGGAGGAAGAAGGCAATCAGGTGGCAGATGTCTGACATTAGAGGAAGAAATCCAGATCTTTGCATGAATAAAATACACATAGAATAAGGTTTCAAACCAAGGGTGCAGTGCAGGTTGAATCTAGTTATGAAAGACATGGTGCGAAAAGAGGTCATTAAGTGGCTCCATAATGGTATTATTTATCCAATTACACACAATAAGTGGTGGGATGACCATGGTTACTAATGAAACAAATGAGATCATTCCCACTCGCATGGTGACTAGATGGAGAATTTATATTGACTACCAGATGCTAATTGAAGCCACAAGGAAGGACCACTACCCAATCTCATTCATTGATCATATGTTGGACAGGTTGGCAGGGCAAGTGTATTACTATTTTCTTGATAGTTACTCAGGTTATAATCAGATCACCATTGGTCCTGAGGATTAAGAGAAGATGACTTTTAAATGCGCGTATGGTACATATGCATCCAGACGCATGTCGTTTGGCCTCTATAATGCACCTATAACATTTCAGAGATACATGATAGAAATCTTCTATGATATGGTTAAAGAATTTATTGAGGTATTCCAGGACAATTTCTCTATTTATGGTGATTCTTTTGATAAATACTTGTAAAATTCAGATCGAGTCCTAGCTCAATGTGAAGAGATAAATTTGGTGCTGAACTGGGAGAAGTGCCACTTTTTGGTGAAGAAAGGAATAGTCCTTGGTCATAAAGTGTCATGTAGAGGAATTAAAGTAGATCGAGCCAAAATTGAGTTGATTGAAAACCTGCCACATCTTGTCACAGTGAAGGGAGTGTAAAGTTTCTTGGGGCATGAATGTTTCTAGAGGCGTTTTATTCAGGACTTTCCAAAGATTACAAGCCTAGTGTACAAATTGTTAGAAAAAGAGGCCAAATTTGATTTTGGGCAGATTGTCAAGAAGCCTTTGAGAATTTGAAGAAGAAGCTAATAGAAGTTCCTATTTTTATTTCTTTAGATTAGGAGCTACTATTTAAATTGATGTATGATTCTAGTGCTATGACTGTAGGAGCTGTTTTTGGAGCAAAGAAAATACAAGGTATTTTAATCTATTTACTATGCTAGTAAAGTGTTGAACGATGCCCAACTAAACTATACAATCACTAAAAAGAGGATGTTAGTGGTGGTCTATACATTTGATAAATTTAGAGAGTACTTGATGGGCACAAAGGTTATTGTTCACACAGACCATGCAGCCATCAAGTATCTCTTTAATAAAAAGGATGTAAAGCCTCGATTAATCCGTTCGATTTTGTTAGTGCAAGAGTTTGACTTAGAGGTTCATGATCATAAAGGAGAAGAAAATCAAGTTGCAGATCATTTGTCGAGGTTAGAGACTTATGATCATGTTGTTGATAACTTTCTCTACATTTGGGAAGAATTTCCTGATGAAAAATTATTGTCTATAAAGGAGTGTGAAGTTCCTTGGTATGCGGACATTGTGAATTTGTTAGCTAGTAACTTTCACCCTCCTGGAAGTACAATTCAATATAGAAAGAAAATACTTCATGATTCTCGTGCTTATATATGGAATGAGCCATATCTTTTCAAGAAGATCTATATGGCATTATCCACAGATGTGTTTCGGAAGTTGAATTCACACAAGTACTACAAAAGTGTCATTCATCCCCTTATGGTGGCCATCATGGGGGTGAAAGAACTGCAAGAAAAGTGTTGCAATTTAGTTTCTTTTGGCTAATACTGTTTAGAGATATCGTGGCTTTTGTGAAGAGTTTTAATCAATGCTGGAGGTTGGAAACAATTTCAAGGAGTCATGAGATGCCCCTAAATAATATTCTTAAAGTTGAAGTATTTGATGTTTGGGGAATTGATTTCATGGGACCATTCCCACCATCCAATGGCAACTTATACATTCTAGTGGCAGTTGATTATGTATCCAAATGGGTGGAATCTGCAGCTTGTCCCACTAATGATGTAAGAGTAGTGCTGAAGTTTGTGAAGAAGAAAATATTTTCCCAGTTTGGCACTCCAAGAGCTATAATCAGTGACGAAGGTACGCACTTTATTAAAACTTGGTTTAAGAATCTTTTCGCAAAATATGGTGTTAGTCAAAAGGTAGCCACTACGTATCATCCATAAATGAGTGGACAAGTTGAGTTCTCTAATCGAGAGATAAAGCAAATACTGCAGAAGGCGGTTAATGGGCAATGAAAGGATTGGGCCGAGAAGCTAGATGATGCATTGTGGGCATACCGGACAACTTATAAGATGTCAATTGGTACTTCTCCATATTGGTTGGTTTATGGGAAAGCCTATCATTTACCTGTAGAGCTGGAACATCAAGCTTATTGGGCTATTAAAAAGTTGAATCTTTAGATGAAGGCCGTGGGAGAGAAGAGATTATTGCAGCTTGTTGAACTTGATGAGTTTTGTCTCCACGATTATGAAAATTCCAAGCTGTACAAGGAGAAAACCAAGAGATGGCATGATATATAAATTTAAGACAAAGTGTTTGAACCTGGACAACTTGTTTTGCTATTTAATTCAAGGTTAAAGTGATTTTGGGGAAAATTATGGTCTAACTGTTCTGGACCTTTTGAAGTAGTTTAAATGACACCTCATGGAGTGGTTGAATTGTGGAACAAAGAGAAGACTAAGAAGTTTCTAGTGAATGGACAACGTGTGAAGCATTATTAGGCTGATCATAGAGACAAGCACAACGTGTCCATCACTTTACCTGATGAGTGAGACTGAGTTAAGTCGTGCCACGACGTAAAATAAGGCGCTATGTGGGAGGCAACCCACAAATGTAATGTAATAGGTAGTTTAATTTTTAGTTGTTAAAGATAAAGAGAAAAATAAAGAAAGATGATTCATACCATGACCGAAAATAAGGCGCTTGGTGGGAGGCAACCCACTTTTTCTTATGTAATTTTGTTGTTTTTGGTTGATGTGTTAGAATGAGAAATGTGGTGAAGATAGAGAAGATGAGAAGAGGGTGAACAATAATCTTTGATAAGTTAAATAAGTTTTAAGAGTTTAAAAAGCTAAAGGGGGAGAAAAGATGCCTCAAAATATGGGAAATTTGGTCTTAGAGGTGAAAAAGGTAAGGGGCCGAAAAGATGCCTCAAAATATGGGAAATTTGGCTTTAGAAATTTTTTTGGATACAATTTCTAGTGGTTCAATGCTAAGTCGACGCGTTCCATCACTGGGCCTGTGCTTACACTTAGAAAAAAATTTCCAAGAAAATTCCTATAAATCGACGCAAAGTTAACACATCACATCAATGTGCATCGTGCCCACTCTTAGAAAATATTCAAATGCTAGTTCTAGTGAACTAATGCGATGTCAACGTATTACGTCAGTCCTTCCAATGCATTTACAGTCATGTCGCATCGATAATCACCCAGGTAAAACTTGGATAAATTTTTAAAGTAAAGGTTCAGTGTAATGATGTGGACTCGACGTGTCGCATCGCTTCTTTAACGTTATTGTTTATGCATCGCGTTGAATGGCCATTTCAGCAAAAATTTAACCTTAATCAGACCCGTCATTTTTACCTCTATATATATCCATTTACCCTTATTAACCTCATTCCCTAAACCCTAGCCTCCACCGCCGCCCCTAAAATCCACAACCCTAAAATAATTTCTTACAAGTGTCCTCCTTATGGTGCTAAATTCTGATGTATAAGCAATTACTAACACATTTATGGCCTTTAATTGAGAATAATTGTGAAGTTTTAAGAAACTTTTGTCATTTTGATTTGTTTATATTTGATTTTACAGTTTAAGCTAATGAGATAGAGAACCAACAAGAATGGAAGCAAAGAAGTTGAAATCTAGAGAAATCTGAAGAGAAGTGTGGATGACGATATCTGTTATAAGTACTCAACCCTATGCTAGGCTATCACAGTTGTCGTTAGACTTAACCAGAGATTTGGCATGAGTTGAAGCCTATGACGACATCTGGTGATAGGTCATCAAAAGTGTGATAAGATATCAAGGCCAACGTCAGCTTTAACTAGAGAATGGGAGTTGAAAAGAAGTTGTGATGACATTTTATGATAAGGCATTAGGATGGTGATAAGGCATCAAGGATACCATCAGACTTAGGCAGAATATAGAAGCTGAGAAGAAGTCTTGATGACATTGGTGATAAGCCATCAAAATCCTGATAAGCTATCGTCATCGTCGTCAGCCTTAGACAGCAAGAGCCAAAAGTGAAGAGAAGCTAACGACATCCGTGATAAGTCGTCAGACTCCTGATAAGCTATCATAGATGTCGTCATCTATTTCGATGAAAATCTGTAACCTTGATTTTGTTTCCATAATTAGGTTAAACTATTTAAAGCTTTGTTTTAGGGTTTTCTAGGAACCATAATTCATTATTATTCGACACTTTGAGTTTGGGAACATACTTTGATATTTTCTCTCTCTACTTTTAGACTTAATAATACAACTATTTGGAGAGATTATTAACAGTATTGGGGGATTTGTCCTTTGTGACCTAATCTACGATTCACTGGTTTTTATTCATCATTGTAAGTTTATCTTTCAAATCTTGAATTCAATTATGTGTTTCGCTCTTTGCGTCATGAAAGGATAAACTCCATTAACTTGAATTATGGGATCTAGGGTTAGGTCTTGATAAGGTGCTAGGTATTCCAGATTCAATAGGTGGTAGGATTTCTTGATAATTTTGACGCTTTAATTAACGTCTGTTGGTTGCAAACAGTAGACACACCTACTTTGATTTTCTTGAGAAATAAATCATATATAGTAGGAAGTGAATTATCAATAGGGACTCAAAAATACTTCGTTTAATAATCAGCGTTGTAACAAGGTTGGTTAACCTGAGGTAAAATCTGGGCAGTGAATAGAAATTCCTTAGGTCCGAGAGGATTATGAAATTAAACGCTTAAGTAGGTCGAGAGACATTTAAGCATAACATCGATA
Source organism: Capsicum annuum (assembly GCF_002878395.1). Classification (NCBI taxonomy): domain Eukaryota; kingdom Viridiplantae; phylum Streptophyta; class Magnoliopsida; order Solanales; family Solanaceae; genus Capsicum; species Capsicum annuum. The sequence continues at coordinate 114,242,141 of NC_061113.1, read as the reverse complement.
AAGATAGCTTGTCATCCTACCCACCATGAGAATCTTGAATCACCTTTAGCATCTGTCATGTACCATAAGCCCTAGTTAACATAATTCTGGTTATTTTATAAACTCTTAATTACAAATATTGAAATTAAAGTGACAAACAATTATTTGTGACACTTATACCCCCCATTTCAGGAAACATTAAACTATCAGTGAATTAAATCGCAAACGACTTGGGTTCACACCTTATTCCCTGTGGGATTCGACCCCAACCTAGTTGGGTTTTATATTGACAACGATCACTTACACCCATTCAAGAGTGTAATTTGAGCGTTATCAAAAATGGCTCCGTTGCCACGGAGCACGGTCATAAACTAAAAGTTTATGTGCGCTAATTGACTGTTATTTAAGTTTCCTAAATTTATGTTTATTTATTGTTTTTGTCTAATTGCAGGGTCCTTGTTGTTTATGCCAAAAACAAGAAGTTTCCAAGAATTATTATTACCAATTAATTCAAAACCACAGCTTATCGGGAGAATGGCAGAACAGCAAGAGGCTGACAGACTGGCAGCCTTGGCCAAGGCTCAAGTGAATATACAAAACGAGAGTCAATAAGTACGTCATCCAAATCTTGATGATGAAGACTTGGGTGATGAGGAATTTCTGAATCCTTAAAACCCAAGGCGAGCAGAGCAAATTGCTGCACCAGTACAGCAAAACTTTAATAGAAATCGTCCAGTCAGAGGATGGTATGGTCAACAGCCTGTCCAATACGAGATTGATGATGATGATGAAGGAATGGATGGAGCAGGTGCAATGGGTGCTATCATTTCTCTACCGTTGGAACCTGGTGCATAATTCAGCATAACGAGTACCATGATTCAACTCCTAAATCTGAAGGGAATTTTTAGTGGCTTGCCTGGTGATGATCCGAATATGCACTTGGTGAACTTTATCACCGTTTGAAAATCTTTTGATAATTTGGGAGTGAGCCAGAATGCAACCGGTTGAGATTGTTTCCATTGTCTCTGTCTGGAGAGGCAACAATGTGGTTAAATAAGCTTACGCCTGATTCCATTACCCACTGGAGGGAGTTGACAGAAGCGTTCTTAAAATAGTTTTTTCCACCCTCTAGGAGGGTACAGTTGAGAGATTAGTTCAGCAACTTTAGACAGCTCCCTACCAAAGCTTTGCATGAGACATAGGAGAGGTGCAAGAAGAAGCTGACACAATGTCCGAACCACAATATGATGGACCTATACTAGATGGAGACTTTGTATAGGGCTCTCAACTTTGTAATAAAGCCGATTATAGATAATGCTGCTGGTGGTCCGTTTGTTGATTTGTCTTTTCAAGATGCCTCAAATATGCTGAATAGGATGACCAAATAGATTCGGGCTTGGCATACCAGGGAGTATGTTGTAGCTAGCCTAACTGTTTCTGTTGGTATGACTGCAGAGCAGCATAGAAGAGATGAGAAGTGATACTAAGACATGACCCATCTAAAAACATAGATGGACTTGCTGACCAAGCACTTGCTATCAGGAAAAACTAAAAAAGTTAAAGTTGTGGAAGCCCAGGGCACTATGTCTACTAATGCAGATGAGGAGGCAAACTATGTGGGAATTCAGAGGGGTTTTCGAGGCAGTAGCCAAGGGAATTAAGGTCAGAACTTTTATGACAAGCCTGATTATAAAGATAGAGAGCAAGGAAACTGGAGAAGCAATAATAATAGGAGTGGTTTAAATATTCCTTCTGGAAGTTAGGATGTTGCACCAACTAACTCTGGCAAGATATCCATAGAAGACATGATGGAGATATTATTGAAGGGAGTTGAAGCTACTAATTTGGAGGTAACTACTATGAAGAGTGAATTCTCTACCCTGAGTCAGCTGGTTAGTTCACACTTTACTTCTATCAAGCAGTTGGAGCAGCAGATGAGTCAACTTTCCACAACACTGAACCAGAGAAAAGGTGGTACTTTACCTAGTGATTCGGTTCCGAACCCACAGAATGATGGCTCATGTATGGCGATTACCACTAGGAGTGGTAAGATGTTACCTAGCCCATCTGTGGGCAAATTTGTAGATGGTGAAGTAGTTGTTGATGAGTCCAAAGAAAGCAATCCAGTGGAGTTTGAGAAGCTGGATAGTTTGGTTGATGCTTAGGATAAGGAAAAAGAGAAGAAAGAGGAAGTACTATTCCAACAACACCACCTCCCTTTCCTCAACGATTGAAGAAAAAGGTTGAGGATGCAAAATTCAGCAAATTCATGGCAATGCTCAAGCAATTGACTATAAATATTCCTTTGATTAAGGCACTTGAGCAAATGCAAGGATACACAAAGTTCATGAAAGACCTTGTAACCAAGAAACGGAAGGTTAGCCATGAGCCGGAGGGCAATCTTATCCATTATGGTACTATCTCTACAAGGTCTTTAGTGCAGAAAAAGGCAGATCCGGGAGCATTTACCATCCCGTGTACTATTGGTTCCCTGAAATTTACAAAAGCACTGTGCGATCTGGGAGCCATTATAAATCTAATGCCACTGGCTGTGTACAAGAAATTGGGTTTGGGGGATCCTACCCCAACAAATATGCGGTTGGTAATGGTAGATAGGTCTGTGAAGCGATTTGTGGGCATACTACATGATGTTTAGGTAAAGGTAGACAATTTTATTCTGTCTGCTAATTTTGTGGTCCTAGATTGTGAGGTGGATTTTGAAATGCCCATCATCTTAGGTAGGCCATTACTTACAACTAGGAGAGTGCTAGTAGACATGGAGTTGAATGAGCTAAAGTTAAAGTTCAATGAAAAAGAAGCACATTTCAAAATACACTCATCCATGATTCAGCAAAAAGAGATGAGTGCTTTCTCAATCATTGATGTCTTCTATGATGATGGTAAAGGGGTATTAACAGGTTGTCTTGGTGAAGTCTGAGTAGTCAAGATAACCAAGTCGTGCCGCGACAGTAAATCAGGTGCTAATGGGAGGCAACCTAAAGTTGTTATTTTTAATAAAGTGTTTTGACTTTTACAATTAGGATTTAGTACAGAGAAGGCGAAAAATAAAGATGTCAGCTGAAAGGTTATGACGACATCTCTGATAAGCCATCACAACTATGATAAGCTATCAGAAATATCATCAGATAGACAAAAGTTGAGGCAGTTTCTGTTAAGGATTGTGATAATCCATCACAAGATGTCATCAAAAAGAATTTAAAAGCATTGCTAGACCATTTTGGGCCCAGCTCAGAAAATCTGACCCGGCCCATAGTCGAACCTTCTCATATTCCCGCCTATGTTATTTTCTTTCCTTCTTTAGTTTATTTCTCTCTTTACTTAGTTTATTTAGTTACTCATTCCAAATAATTTCCCAAATTTAATCAAGAAAAATAAGTTCCCTTGAGTGTGGGTTTGAAATTCAAAATCAAGAATTTCTTTCTACTTTCTCTTATGAGTGTAATCTCAACGTCAGCTCCCATCAGGTATGCTCTAAGTTTAAATTTTCTATTCTTGAGGTAAGTGATAGAGTAATGAAAAACCAAGTTCCCAAGAGGCTTGAACCATGTTCAACTTGGTTAGGAGCTAAAATTCACACCTAGGGTTTGTTATGCAAGCCTAAGGCTTAAAGTTCAGCTCACAAATCGAAACTCAAGTGGATTTTGAGAAATAATGGGACCAAAAATTGAGTTGAGGTCAAAAGTGGGGTCCTGATAAAAGCTGACGACATTCATGATAAGCTATCACACCTGTGACGGCTTATCAAAAATGTCATCAAAGGTTGCTGAGAATGAAGTGGATTTTGTTTAGAGCTGACAATATTCGTGATAGGCTATGACAATTGTGATGGCTTATCAGAGATTTTGTCATAAGTTGATAAAGTGTTGTAGGTTATTTCTGAGGTTGACGACAACTATGATAAGCTATCACAGTTGTGACGGCTTATCAAGAAATGTCGTCACACCTAGAGCCTGAACCATGAATGATCCTTCTCAAATGATGTAAAGCTTAAATGATTAATGTGTTTGTGATTATGCTCTTGAGGATTGACTGATGTTTTTCTATTGCTATAGAAATATTATAATGGCACCCAAAGGAAAGAGTTCTCATCTTACCAAGAAGGATCAATAGAAAAGTGTACGCTGAAAACTCATCGATGAGGAGTCTGATTATGAAGAGGAAGAACCTCTGCTCTGGAAGCGAAAAAAGAAGCAAAGCCCTACAAAACCTCTACCACCACCACCATTTGAGGTGGAGTATAGTAATGACACTGAAACAACAACAGCTTCTGAGAAGGAGCTATCTGAACATTCTAAACATGAGCAACATGAGTTTGAAAATGCTGAGTCTGAAAAAAAGGAACAGGAAGAGTCTGAGGAGTCTGTGTCTGAGGGAAAAAATCTGGATCCTCATCCACAGAACAATAAGATTATAAAGAGTCCTCATCTCAGGGAACACTTATCAAATGTATTAACCCTTAAGTTTGAGACAATGCTAGATGGCAAATTCCCAAAGCAGATGGTATCTTTACTGCTGGGCTTTGCAGAGTTGACAGAAGAGCTAAAAGGATGATTCAGGAAGAAAAATGGATTATCCCCCAAAGGTTGATCAGGTACCCTAAAGTGGAACAAAAATTCCAAGAGTACAGTTTGGGATGGACCACAAAAGGGGGAGGCTCGTTTTGCCCTGCACTGGTTCGAGAGTTTTACAAAAACTACCCAGCTTAGTTATAAAATATGTGAAAATCAGGAGAAGATGACATTCACATACCCATATAGCACCTTTACATTTAAGAGGATGCCATTTGGGCTATACAATGCACCCGCTACTTTTCAACGGTGTATGATGTCTATCTTCTCAGGTGTAGTGGAGGACACCATAGAGGTATTCATGGATGATTTCTCTGTGGTGGGTGATTCATTTGAGATGTGTTTGGAAAATCTGAATCTAGCCTTCCAAAGATGTGTAGAATTTAATTTGGTCCTTGACTGGGAAAAATGTCATTTCATGGATCGAGCAAAAATGAAAGTTATTGAGAAACTACCACCTCCCATTTCAGTGATGTGAGTGCGTAGTTTTCTTGGACATGCTGGCTTTTATTGGAGATTTATAAAAAACTTCTCAATGGTTGCAAATCCACTTTGCAAAATTTCAGAGAAAGAAGTGAAATTTTTCTTCAATAACGAGTGATTGTAGGAATTTGAATGCCGTAAAAAGAAGCTGATTAAGGCCCCTATTGTTATTGCACCTGACTGGGTAAAACCATTTGAGATCATGTGGGATACAAGTAGTGTTACCCTTGGGGCTGTATTGGGACAAAAGAGGGACAAACTATTTCATTCGATATATTATACTAGCAAAGTAAAAAATGGAGTACAAAAGAATTACATCGTAACTAAACAAGAGCTTCTAGTTGAAGTGTATGGTTTTGAGAAGTTCAGAGCTTATCTCTTGGGACCAAAGTGGTGGTCCACACCAACCATGCTGCCTTGAGCTATTTGATGGCTAAGAAGGATAGAAAACCAAGGTTGATTAGATGGTTATTACTGCTACAAGAATTTGACTTTGAGGTTAAAGGTAGGAAAGGTTGTGAAAAGTAGGTTACAGATCATCTGTCTAGAATGGAATTTGAATAGAAAACTAGTGATGAAACGAAGATAAATGATGCATTTCTCGATGAGGAGATCCTGGCTGCCGCTGTGGAAAAAATGCATTGGTATGTAGATTATGCAAATTATGTTGTAAGTGAGGTCATCCCAGATAATCTTGCTTTCCATAAAAGGAAGAAGTTCTTACATGATATGACATATTACTTCTGGGATGATCCGTATCTTTTTTGGCGATGTGCAGACAATATTATAAGGAGATGCCTATCGAAAGTAGATGTACTATGCATATTGGAAGCATGTCATGCTTCCTCGATTGGGGGTCACCATGCAGGTGACCGTATGGCTAGGAAGGTATTACAGAGTGGTTATTACTGGCTGATATTGTTTAGGGATGCCACGATTTTGTGTTAAAATGTGGCCAATGCTAGAGGCAGGGTTCAAACTCTAAAAGACATGAGACGTCTATGACAAAGATTCTTGTAGTGGAATTATTTAATGTCTGGGGCATCAGTTTCATGGGTCCTTTTGTAAGCTCGTACAGGATGAAGTATATTTTAGTTTTTGTTGACTACCTATTGAAATGAGTCAAAGTTGTGGCCTTGTCTGATAATGAAGGGAAGAGGGTTGTTTCTTTTCTCAAGAAGAACATTTTCTCTCACTTTGGAGTACTACGTACTATCATAAGCGATAGAGGATCCCATTTTTGCAACAAAGTGTTTCGAGCAGCTTTGGCAAAATATGGGGTGAAACAGTATAGAGTGGATACTCCATACCACCCACAAAGCAGTGGGCAAGTAGAGGTTTTAAATCATTAGATTAAAGCCATCTTAGCCCAAACAGTGAACACTAGACGAAAAGATTGGTCTCGAAAGCTCGCTGATGCCTTGTTGGTATATCAAACTTCTTTCAAGACACCATTGGCATGTCACAATTTTAGCTGGTCTATGGGGAAGCTTGCCACCTACCAATAGAGCTGGAGCACAAGGCCTTATGGGTACTCAAAAGGTTGAATCTGAATTGGAAGAAAGCAGTAGAGCTGAGACTGGGGCAATTGAATGAGATGGATGAATTATATCTCAGAGCATATGAATGAGCAGATCTGTATAAATAAAAGATGAAAAAGTACAATGATTGGAGAATAGGAAACAAGAATTCCAAAAAGGTGACTTAGTTCTTCTGTTCAATTCCAGACTCAAATCATTCCTAGGAAAGCTAAAATCTAAGTGGTCAGGCCCTTTTAAAGTTATTCAAGTCTACTCATCTAGAGTAGTGGAATTGAAAATGAAGATGGCAGTACCTTCAAGGTAAATGGGCAAAGTCTCAAGCCTTATATTGGCCCAAATGAATCGATGAAAAGTATCACCATTATCTGTCTCGATAAAGTTTGAAGTAATTAAGATATCGAAGTCGTGCCACAATGTTAAATCAGGCACTTTATGGGAGGCAACCCATGACCCCCGAGATTGATCCATTCCAGGTACACTCTAACCCTTAGTTTAGTTTTGCTTTAATTTTAAGTTGAGGGTGTAGGGTATTCTATTGTTGTAACATATTTTGTGGTGACTAGGAGAAATACAAGTACAAAAAGTAGTTGACATGTTTTTGATTGATTTTTGAACACCTCTCCAATGTTTTTTTTTGCAAAACTGTGTGAATTACATTTACTTGTGACTATTGTGAATCTTGTTGTGGCATTAGTTCTAGCTGCTTGATGATTATTGATGAGCAATTGCATGAACTAGATAAGTGATAGCCTGCGATATACTTGTGTGCTATGTGTGTGTGAGCAGCTACTTAATTCCCTCTGTATGCCAAAGCTAGAACTTGCTTGGTTAGTCTTACCATGGTTGAAGGGTAGAGGGTTAGGAAAGGATCACAGGTTGTTTTGTTGATTAACCCACTTTTAGACTAAATAGCCTTCCCTGTGTGCATAATACCCCTTGATCCCTGTTTTGAGCCTAAATTGACAATTTCTTTCTTATGACACCTTTCACCTTCCCATTTATACCATAATTAACCTGTTTTGGCCCTGGTCCTCCTTGGACACTATACACCTTGACCTAGGTAAACATCTTAAATTGAGGGTGGCTATCATAGGGGTGCATGGTGTAAAATGAGTATGAAGAAGGGTAGAATAAAAGAAAATGAATAAAAGTTAGGTACTTATTCAAAAAAAAACACCCAACTCGAATATATGTGATCAAGAGAAGAGAAAAAGAGAAGGAGGTTAATAAGTGAACCCCAATAGAGTAGTGTAGTGTCATGGAGGCATAGTCAATCTAAATGTCCTTGAATATCATACCAGTCCCAGCCTACATTACAAGCCTAAAAGAAGTCTTATAGTGATCCTAGCTGGCCTATCTGAAGGTCTTGGTAATGAAAATAAGGGCAAGCCTATGGTAATTGGTATACACTAATTGGAACTTTGTTTTGAGAGTGAGAGTCTTTTGATGACCACCATTATTACATTTTTGGTTTCTTACATGAGAGTAAGGGGTTTCTTTATTGTAAGAGCACATTAGTAGCGTTGCTAGCTACTTGCTTATTTAGATAGTGTAGCATTCGTATATGAATGGTTCTTGTAGCTAAGACTGATGCCATCGCTTGACTCCTTTGCATTACATTATTGTTTTTCAATGGTATACACAGTTAGTTTTAATTGGATTGACCTTGGAGGTGGTAACTATGTCCTGAGCTTAAATGGAAAATGGGCTGCTAAATGTGCTATGTAATCTTCTTAGTTGGGGCTGAGTTGCTTGAGGACAAGAAATTGTTTTGAGTTGAGGGTATTGATGTGTGAGCAATTTCTAACACATTCAAGGTCTTTAACTGAGAATAATTGCGAAGTCTTAAGCAACTTTTGTCATTTTTGATTTGTTTATGTTTGATTTTATAGTTTAAGCTGATGGGATAGAGAACCAACAAGAATCGATGCTAAGAAGTTGAAATTTAGAGAAATCCGAAGAGAAGTGTGGCTGATGACATCTGTGATAAGTCATCAACCCTATGATAGGCTATCACAACTGTCGTCAGACTTAACCAAAGATTTGGCATAACTTGAAACCTGTGATGACATCTGGTGATAGGTTGTCAAAAGTATGATAAGCTATCAAGACCAACGTTAGCTTTAACCAGAGAATGAGAGTTGAAGAGAAGTTGTGATGATATTTTGTGATAAGGCATCAAGATGGCGATAAGGCATCAAGAATACCGTCAGACTTAGGCAGAACATGGAAGCTGAGAAGAAGTCTTAACGACATGGGTGATAAGCTGCCAAAATCCTGATAAGCCATTTTTATCGTCTCCTTAGAAAGTAAGAGCCGAAAGTGAACAGGAGCTGACGACATCCGTGATAAGTCGTCAGATTCCTGATAAGCTATCACAGATGTCGTCGTCTATTCCGCAAAAAAGATGTAACCTTGATTTTGTTTCCATAATTAGGTTAAACTATTTGAATCTTTATTTTAGGGTTTTCTAGGAACCATTATTCATTATTATTCCACAGTTTGAATTTGGGAACATACTTTGATATTTTCTCTCTCTTCTTTTAGACTTAATAACATAACTATTTGGAGAGATTATTATCAGTATTGGGGGATTTGTCCTTTGTGATCTAATCTATGATTCACTGGTTTTTATGCATCACTGTAAGTTTATCTTTCAAATCATGAATTCAATTATGTGTTTCATTCTTTGCGTCATGAGAGGCTAAACTCTATTAACTTGAATTATGGGATCTAGGGTTAGGTCTTGATAAGGTGCTAGGTATTCAAAATTTAATAGGTGGTAGGATTTTTTGATAATTCTGATGCTTTAATTAACGTCTATTGGTTGCAAATAGTAGACACACCATCTTTGATTTGCTTGAGAAAGAAATCAAATATAGTAGGAAGTGAATTATCAGTAGGGACTCAGAAATACTTTGTTTAATAATCAGCGCTGTAACAAGGTTGGTTAACCTGAGGTAAAATTTGGGCAGCGAATAGAAATTCCCTAAGTCCGAGAGGATTAGAAAATTAAATGCTCAAGTAGGACGAGAGACATTTGAGCACCCACCATGAGAATCTTAAATCACCTTTAGCGTCTGTCATGTACCGTAAGCCCTAGTGAACATAATTCTGGTTATTTTATAAACTCTTAATTACAAACATCGAAATTAAAGTGACAAACAATTAGTCGTGACACTTAAACCCCCTTATTTCAGGAAATATTAAACTGTCAGTGAATTAAATTACAAACGACTTAGGTTTATACCTTATTCCCTGTGGGATTCGACCCAACCTAGTTGAGTTTTATAGTGACAACGATTGCTTACACCCATTCAAGAGTGTAATCTGAGCGTTATCAAATTCAAACATAATTTTCATATTCCTCATCTTAATCAAGACTAAGGTAAGTCTTCAAAATTCATATGAGTTTGAATACACTACATGAAGACATGAGATTATTGGTTTATAATTTATGATATTTGAAATTGGCATACATAAAATTTAAATGTCTATTGAGTTGTACATAGATTCATTCAAAGTTATAGGGTAAATTGAGGGCTTAAGCAGAATGTTAATTTAGAAATCTCATTGGGCAGAATTTGGGGCTGATGAATGTGAGTTTTGGGATCCAAAATGGTGTTATGTTACAATTGCTTTGTTGCACTGTTAATCCATTTGTGTGATTGATGAGGAGTTGGGACGGAATAGGATTGTTTTTGTTCTTGCTCTAGTTGAAATAGTAAATTGTACTTTTAAGTTGAACTTGTTCCTACATGATGAATTGCTGAATATTATTGTGAATTTGAATAAATTTGGGGTGTTAATGTTAACTTTATGATAGCAATTAATTGTGGGGTGGATCCTGATTTCACACCAACTTAGTGTTAGCTAGAAATTATTGAATTAAGTGCCATTGACGTGAGGTAATATGAATACACACTTGTGAAATTATTGAAGAAAGGTAATGTGTTAGTAAAGGACTATATGTTCTGTAGAGGCTGTTAAACCATTAAGCTATTATGATGAGATTTTGAATTACCACTTCTTTGAGATAAAATTTTGTTTGATGTTGGATGATTGATGACGGTAATTATATGATGAATAGGGGAAGTCTGAGTACCCTGGTTTACTTACTTATGTACCTATGCTAGCAACTAAGTGTGGGATGAAATTCATACTTAGTGGTTGCTAGTTCCTAAGGTACTTGTTTGATGTGTGTGTGGCCTATTGTGATTAATAGGTAAAATATCTAGCCAGCAATAGAGGAGCGAGGGAAAGACTATGGCTAGTTCATCTGAATCCAGACACAAAAGGAGTCGACATGCCGATCGTGTACCCCCAGCCTCACATAGTCCACGGGTCAATTAAGGAGATACAGAACAAAGGTAGTTGTGAAGTCAGGGAGAAAATGGTATTCTCAACACAAGGAGTCTAAGTATTTAGCTGATTAATTCATTGATAGGGTCATCCTAATGAAAGAGTATCCGAGTATAGTGTGCAGAATTGAGGTGTTGCACATGAATTTCTTATTTGAATAGCCATCTGAATGCAACCTCAATCTTGTGATAGAATTTTATTCTAATTGGGATCCACAAAATAAGGATGCAGAGGTTGAGGTAAGGGGTTGTGTGGTTACTTTTACTGCTAGTTTTATGAATGACCTGCTAGGTACATCTGTGGTGGATGTGGAGCCACTGAAAAGAATGAATGTTAAGCCACCATACCAACACATTCTCCATCTCTTATGTGGCACTCGTTCAACAGCCTGGTGGATTCATCACAAAGAGGGTGGTACTCATGTGTCACTCCCATTCGCTCACATGAATAGGAAGGCTCGCTTATGGGAAAAAATAATCTATGCTTGCCTTGTTCTTGGGACACATATGAAAAAGGTGACACATTACAGGGTGTGTAATTATTTGAAAAATAATCTATGCTTGCCTTGAGTTCAATATTGGTGCAATTATTTTCTCTGCCTTGAGGAAAGCCAGATTTTTAGAGGGTCATTAATATGGTTTTGATGGGTTGTTGACCAGGTTTTTGAGGCAACAGGGTGTACCCAAGGAGAATGTGGATTAAAAACCACCTATTAATCTCAGGCCATTGGATTTCTCATGTACAAAGGGACCTGCTACTTATGGTATTACTTTGACTATGCCCGAGCGTCAAGCTCGAAATAATGAGATCACGGCCCATATGGATGGGCTTACTATGATGAAATTGAATATTGGGGGGCATTTAGCCACCCAACAGAAGGCCCATGCTGTAGAGTTGGACTACCCACTAGGACCTCATGCTCAGACTATGTTGCGGATTGGCCCTGATTTTGATGAGCCATTAGATGATGATGTACCCACTGAGGAGGAGAGGGGCATGGGCTATTCTAATGATGAGTATGAAGAGAAAGAGCAATCTGATGATCGTGATTCTTGTGATGACGATGGTTCTATTGATAACATGACGGTACTAGTACTATTCAATTGAGAAGGGAGTATAACACCACATTTCCATATGCTTATTTGATAGCACCGGGACAGTGTTTTATTTTAAGTGTGGGGTAGGGTGGAATTTCTCATTTCATCTTCTTTCTTATGTTCTATATGGTGGTTGAACAATTTTAATTTTATGTTTTGTTTGGATGATCTTCTAGCTTTTCAAAACAATATGTCTATAATAGTTAGTAAGTTTACAGTTTGGATTATTGCCCTCTTTGGCAAATTCAGTTTAAAGTGTTTGTTTAATTTCTTTTTGCCCTCTTTGGCAAATTTCAGTTTACAGTAAATACTTATGCCCTTTTTGGCAGTTCCCATTTCTGTATCATCATAGTTAGTTTCCTTCCCCTATGATATATGGATGACGACCGTCTTAAAGGGAGTGCATGTTTAGAAGTTGAGAAAGTGATAAGATCCCGATTACGACCTTTGAGAAATGCTTGATGTTGGGAAGATTTTTGTTGATTACAAATTCAATTGCTTTGAAACAAAAGAATGAGTGTTTTTAAATGTGAAATCTCAACAGGTGTAGTACAATTCGATTGGCTTAATGCTGAATTTGATAAAGAACAAGATTAGAAACCTTAAGGATCCGACTTGATTCTTAGCATGCACCGAGTGTGTTAGTATTTGTTTGTATTGTACATGTATAGAAATGTCTAGAACTTGCCTAGTTTGTTTACAAAGAGAAATAAAGGGTGTTGAAAGTACAAAGTGATTTAGGCATTTCTTTGTTAACCGAATTATAAAGGCTTTATTTACCAACCCTTATGCATGTCCCTAGTTAGCCCCGTTGAGACTATGACCTAATTTCTTTGGTAGCCTCATATGTAGCCTAATCCTTTATTTGATAGACCTTGATTCGATCATAGTTCCTAAGAGCTTTGATATAGATAACCAAAAAAGAAGGGAGTATGAAATTAAAAAAAGGAGAAAGGTGAAAGTGAAGCTTTAAAGAAGTGTTCATTGTGTGTTTAATTGTGACGGTTAGGAGTTAGAGAAAATGTGAAAGAAATTTCAATTTCTGTTGCCCAATTTTTGTTACAATGAACCTGTTTTGGCCCTGATCCATTTAGGAAAATGTGCACCTTAACCAAGGTGAATCACTTAGGTTAAGGGTGGCTACTATAGGGGTGTGTAACAAGAATTAGGGTGTGAAGTAAAGCTGAGAATTGAATCATGATGTAAAAAGAAAAATATTCCTACCATAGTTTTGTTAATGTGCTTAAAAAGATTGGGGCAAAACAATTGATGTATGAAGGTAATGAAGTGAAAAGTTGGATTGACAAAATGTGATTTTGATTAAAAATGGTTATGTATTAAAGTGCTTAGGGAGATTAGTCAATATTTTCTAAATAGTTCCTACCTGTCCCTTAGCGTACATTACAACTATGAAATACCTAATTGATCCTACATTTCAACATCCAACTATTAGTAGAGTAATACACTAAGGGCAAGCTTATGGTTCATTATCTATTATGTATGAATTTTTTTTTGAGAGTGAGTGATTGAATTTTGATATTCCCCTCATGATAAATATTGAAAAATTGTAAGTGATATGGGGAAAACTTTCTTGTTGTGAGGGTGCATGCGGATGAAAGTTTGGATTACTTATTGTGTTGTTGGATTACGTGTTTTGATTAAGTTTGCCAATGAATTGAATGTCACTGTTGAGATGATAAAGTTTGAAAAATATTATTTATGTGCCCAACGCTAGCATGACTTTTAGGTTGTGATTAGAATGTTCAGTGATTGTGCTTCTTGAAGTTTTTTGAGGACGAACAAGGTTTTAAGTTTGGGGTGGTGATCTTTGGCATATTTATATGTCCAAACACCGCTAACTATCCATATTTGGACATATTTTGAGAACAAAATTTGTGTTAATTATATTTTATTGTGAGCTAAATTGTGTTTCAGGGCTAACCAATGAGATTAGTGATACAGAGTAATTTTCCAAAGGATTCTGACAAAAATTGGACACATATTATGAAGCAATTGTTTATCGATAGTGTTGAACTAATCATGATTGAGTTGGAAAACCATTTTTATCGATTCCAAGAACATGTGTAGATGCACGAAAGCAAGGATAAAAAGAAGCAGCTGAAAAAAAGGATTTACGAGAGTTAAGTGAATATTTGGAGTGAATTTCCACTGATGTGATGCTAACTCAACTCGTTGCGTCGTCCCATAAATTCTGTGCCTTAGTGAAAATTTTAGAAGGAACTTCCAGAACATCGACGTAAAGTCGACGCATCGCGTCGATACGTGAGTTTGAGGACTTAGTCAAAATTTCAGATGATAATTCCTGTGAACAACGTGATGTCAACGCATTGCGTCGTGTGTTATGAAATTAGACTTAGTCAAATTTTTAAAGTGAAGTTCCAAAGCATCAATGCGAATTTGATATGACGCGTTGGCCTGAGCAACGCAATTAGAGATGCGTCACATCAGTTGTGCAGATCTAGTGAAATTTTTTCAAGTATAAAAAGAACACATGAGCACAATTCCAAGGAATTTTTGCAAGCATAGTAGCGGGGGAAAAGCATAAAATTCTCTCTTTTAGGGTTCATATTATTTCTTTTGAACTTCCTTTCTTCAAAATAAATTTTGGGTATGATTAATTAATTATTTTTTATGTTTAATTCAAACATGAGTGTCTAAATACCTTTGTTCTGGGGTTGAAGTAAAGAACCTGAGTACTCTTTGATATTATTTATAGTAGTTTCTTTTTGGATTATTATTTGGGTTGGTCTTAATTTCTTGAGCTTACTATTTTGATGAGTGGCCACCATTAGAATAAATCTATATTTCTATGTCCATCCGTGAGGAGAATCTTAGGATAGAACGAAGAAATTAAGGAGCAAGGTTCTTATCCTTTTATGAAAGAAGGGGTTTGAATTAGCAACTAGGATAGGGATATACCTAGAAGCCTTGCTTGGTTCAATTGCAAGAAGACACCTTTATGAATCTAGAAGAATTGTTGTATCTCTGCGGGAGTGGTAGTTGTAATATTCAAAAGATAGAATATTTGAGGTTGGGATACCAAGATCGTAGCATAAACCCTACAAATCAACAACCCGATAACCAATTAGACTGCAATAAGAATAGAGATTTGTATGATTGTTCAATATTTCTCAACCCTGAAATTCTTATCATTATTGTTTACAACCGTTTCTCGCTTTGCTCTAATCGTAAACTTTTATTTATTATTTATTAATTTACATTCTTCTTTTTAATATACAATCATCTTGATAATTTACAATACTTAATACTTTGATTGTCTAAAACTAAAAGCTGGGTAAGTTTCTTATTACTTAGTCCTCGTAGGAACGATATCTGACTGTCTAAGTCACTATATTACTTGTATGGTCGCGTGCACTTACGTGTATGTTTGAGTCACAACACTTATCATAAAGGGAAATTGGTGATTTAGCTGATTTTTTGAGCTTTTCTTTGGCGCCCAGGTAGGCTAGGTTTACCTTTATTATTTATTGAGCTAATTCATAATATGATTATGATATTATTCAAGATATGGGTATTCAAAGTATTATTGGTGAGTTTAGTTTTATTTAGACTATTTAGGCCATTTTGGAACTGTAATTTAGGTGAAATTGGCTTAGTTGCTTGTGCTTAGGGAGAATTGTTATCTTAGCGCTAGGGGTATTGTAACGACCCAAAATCACTTCCTGGGATGTCACACGGTGCTTAAGGCTATACGTATCCCCAGGCTAACCATTTGAGCCTATTACTACATATAATAACTCAATTCAAGATGAAATAAACAAAACACGGGTACTATCATATCAAATGATAGGAAGTACAAAGAAAATACTCAATCCAAACGACCACAAAACTGGAAATGTCAACATACTAATAATCTGATAACTAGTCTGACAAAGCCTCTACTACTCCATGAACTATAGCACCAAAGTTCATGAAATTGCAAATCTCAAGTAGGGCTTAGTGACCCATAATCAAATCTCAAGTTAAGACTCATCAAAATGCATACTATATATCATATGGACTCATAAATCATATATAAATTTGGAATTTACGACAATTTGTCTCAAAATCTCAACGTACTCATATACTTCAATTTCTAGAGCATTGCAACCATTAAATTCTAAGGAATAACAATATATGGTATAAACCCATCTTCAATTTCTTAAGAAAACATGTAAAATTATGCTATTTGACTTTCAATTCATGGGAAACATCAAAAGCTTGCAACCAATAACAATAGATGAAAACCCCCAATTCAATTTCATGTAAAATCTCATAAATTACAGAAAACTTATAGTTTAAAATAAGTCTTTGGGCACAAGGGTGAAAGGATTACCCCTGTTCAAGAACCCACATACCTTAGACTGTGTAATTGGATGTGCAAGCTTGTTTGAAACTCTTCCTCTTACTCTTTGAGAGAGTGTTCTTAAAGCCTTGGACTTGGGGAACTCAAATCTCAACTCTGCTCTTGAGGGAGAAACCCTAGCTCTTGGATATTTTGGGAGATAATGAGGCTATTTGCTTCATTTTAAATATATCAGGGTATTAAAAGGGGAAAGACCCAAAAGATCCTTTTAAAAATGACATAAAAATACTGAACGGGATTTACGATGGTCGGAGCGATGGTCCATCGCTAGTCTGATGGTCTGTTGGATCGTCTGTTGCACGTTGGTCAGAAAAAGGCGACACTGCCTTTATTACAAAGGTCCTAATGACGGTCCATTTCTAGCTTGACGGTTGACAGTCCGTCATCTTGGCCGTCACACTTGGGCCAAAAGAGGGAGTCACTACCTTTTTGTGATGGTCCGGGCAACGGTCCATCGCAAACTCGACAGTCTTTCAACCTTTCCATCACACCTGGCCGGTTCCGACAACTCTTTGTAAAACAGCCATAACTTCTCATCCTGATACCATATTTGGAAGAAATTGATATCGTTGGAAAGCTAATTCAATTTGCTACATGACAAAAAAGTCGATATTAGGTAAATTCTACATGGTTTAAAATATTTCTCACTTGGGAAGTCAACCCTCACTCTTCTTAAAGATGAAACTCATCTTAAACAAAATCTGGGGTATTACAATATCTCCCCCTTGGGAACATTAGTCCTCAAATGTCGCTTGTTAGACCAAGAACACATGAAAAATGGAGTACACATAGCTAAAGCAAATTTCTAATTGGCTCAAAATCTTTCTAAACTATTGAATACTTCGGAAATTGCAAAAACTCATGCAAAAATAGATATATAGCTGAACTTTGGATTTAAAAGGGCTGGAGTAAGGAAAAATAATACCTTTGGCTTGATCTGAACTCACGTAAAAGAGGTGCGGGTACTTGGCTCGCATGTCTACTTCAGCCTCCCAAGTAGCGCCCTTAACTGACTGGTTTTGCCACAAAACTTTGACCAAGGGAACCTCTTTGTTCCTCAGTCTACAGATCTGAAAATCTAGGATCTCAACAGGAATCTCATCGACTGAAAGACTGTTCTAAATATCAGCACTCTCCAAAGAATCCACTACAACGGAATCACCAATATGCTTCTTAAGCATGGAGACATGAAAAATAGGATGAATGGCTGACAACTCTGTGGGCAACTCAACTTCATAGGCTACTTTCTCAACACGGCTCAAAACTCTTTAGGGACCAACATAACGGGGACTAAGCTTCCCTTTTTTACCAAACCTCTTCACCCCTTTCATGGGTGAAATCTTTAAGTACACCAAATCGCCCACCTCAAACTCAAGACCTCTTCTCCTTATATCGGTGTATGACTTTTGACGAGTCTGAGATATCTTCAACCTTTCTCTAATATAAAATTTCTCCATAGCCTCAAACACTGCATCAGGCCCAATCACAGCAGCTTCACCCACTTCAAACCAACCTATGGGTGATCTATATCTTCTACCATATAAGGCGTCAAATTATGCCATCTCGATTTTACCATGTTAACTATTGTTATAAGCAAACTCTATCAACGGAAAATGTTCATCCCAACTACCTTTAAAATCAAGAGAACATGCCCTCAACATATCTTCTAGAGTCTAAATGGTCCTCTCAGCCGGACCATCTATCTACGGATGAAAAGCAGAACTAAAATAAACTTAGGTACCAAGACCCTACTGAAATGCTCTTCGAAACTGAGAAGTAAATTGAGTACCCCTATTCGAAATGATAGATAAGGAAACTCCATACAACTTGTCAAACCCTCGGATGTACAACCTAGCATAATCCTTAGTTGTATAAGATGTATGCATGGGTAAGAAATGTGCTAACTTAGTCAGCCTTTCTACAATAACCCAAATTGAATCATGATGACGATCTGAAAGAGGTAAACCAGTCACAAAGTCCATATTCACCTCTTCCCATTTCCAAGTGGGTATACCAAACTCTTGAATCACACCACCAATTCTTTAGTGCTTTTCCTTAACCTATTGGCACGTTGCACACTTTGCTACAAACTCAGCTATATCCTTCTTCATACTGCCCCACCAATAGATTTTCCATAAGTCACGGTATATTTTGGGAGCATTGGGATGAATAAAATACCGTGCGCTATGCACTTCAACTATAATCATCTGCCTCAGATCATCAACACATGGAACACACCACCTACCCTGCAATCTCAATACGCCATCTCCCCCTTGGGAGAAAACCTCTACCTTTTGGTCCTTAACTGACTCCTTCAGTCTGACAAAACTAGGATCTTGATCTTACTTCTCCTTCTCTTCTGAAACTAAAGAGGATTCAGAACTACTTTGCACCGAAGTACTTCCCTCAGTTGAATCAAGCAGCATAACACCCAATCTAGCCAGATAATTCAGATCATGAGCTAACTCTTTCTTACCATCCTCTACATGAGCAACACTACCTATAGAAAACCTATTAAGGGCATCTGCCACTATATTGGCCTTGCCCGGATGATACAACACACTTATATCATAGTCTTTTAACAACTCTAACCACCTTCTCTATCTAAGATTCAACTCCCTCTAAGTAAACACATACTTCAGTCTCTTATGATCAGTAAACATATCAACATGGAAACCATAAAGATAGTGTCTCCAAATTTTTAAAGAAAGGACTACATCAGCTAATTCAAGATCATGGGTTGGGTAGCTCTTTTCATGCGGCTTCAACTGACTAGAGGCATAGGCTATAACCTTAACTGTTTACATCAACACATAACCCAAACCAACTTTAGAGGAATCACAATACACCAAAAAACCATCTATACCATCAGAAAAAGTCAACATAGGGGATAAAGTAAGTCTAGTCTTCAACTCCTGAAAACTCCTCACAGAAATCTGACCATTGGAACTAACTTTCTTTTGGGTCAACCGAGTCATGAAAGACGTAATAGAAGAGAAACCTTCAATAAAACGGTGGTAGTAACTAGCTAGACCCAAGAAACTTCTAATGTCAGATGGGGAAATAAGTTTAGGCCAATTTCTTATAGCTTTTGTCTTTTGGGGAACAACTCTAATACCTTTGGCTGAAATGATATAACCTAGAAAGGCTACTGATCTTAGCCAAAATTCACACTTACTAAATTTGGCGAACAACTGGTGATCTCTAAGAGTTTGTAAGATAATTCTAAGGTGATCTGCATGGTCTTTCTCAGTAAGGGATTACACAAGGATGTCATCTATGAAAACAATGACAAACATATCAAGATATTGCTTGAACACTCAATTTATGAGGTCCATAAAGGTTGTTGGGGCATTGGTTAGCCTGAAAGACATGACTAAAAACTCAAAGTGACCATAGCGGGTTCAAAAAGCAGTTTTTGGGATATCACATTCCCTAACTTAAAGCTGGTGCTAGCCAGATCTAAGGTCTATCTTAGAGAAATAACTTGCACTTTGCAACTAATCAAACAGGTATCAATTCTCAAAAGAGGATACTTATTTTTTATTGTGATCTTATTAAGCTGACGATAGTCAATGTACATATACAAAGAACCATCTTTCTTTTGCACAAATAAAATAAGTACGCCCCAAGAAAAAACACTGGTCCTTATGAAACCTTTGTTGAAACGATCTTTGAGTTGCACTTTCAACTCCTTAAGATCTACAGGTGCCATACGATGGGGTCAGATAGAAATAGGCTAAGTGTTGGAAAGAAGGTTAATCTCAAAT
This sequence comes from Capsicum annuum, assembly GCF_002878395.1. NCBI lineage: Eukaryota > Viridiplantae > Streptophyta > Magnoliopsida > Solanales > Solanaceae > Capsicum > Capsicum annuum. The sequence goes on along the minus strand of NC_061113.1, from coordinate 114,221,933 downwards.
TCTATCTCTCTATTGGGAGGTACCCTTGGGAGATCTTCCAAAAAAGCATTAGGAAACTCATTAACAATGTTGACTACCTGAATAGTTGGAGCCTCAGACTTAATATCTTTAACTCTAACTAGGTGATAGATGCAACCTTTGGATATTAGATTTTTGGCTTTGAGATAGGAAATAAAATGACTCTTAGGTGATACCGAACTCCCAGACCACTCAAAAACTGGTTCATCAGGAAACTAAAACTTGACCACATGGGTACGACAATCTATAGCTGTATAACAAGAATAAAGCCAATCCATACCCATAATAAGGTCAAAATCCACCATGTCTAACTCTATCAAATCAGCAAATATGACTCTATAAAGAATAGTAATAGGATAACTTTTGTATGCTTGCTTAGCAACCACTGACTCCCCTACTGGTGTGGAAACTAGGAAAGACTCAAGAATCTTTTCGAGACTCATTTTAAAATTCACAGCGACTAATGGGGTCACATAAGAGAAACTTGACTAGGGGTACAACAACATATAACCATCGAAGTAAAAGACATGGAGCATACCAGTAAAAATATCGGGAGAGTCCTCCTGCTCTTGACAGGATGGTAAGGCCTAAAATTTATTCTACCACTAACTGCCAGTAGTGCTAGATGAAGCACCCTGAATAGGGGTAGGACTAGGTACAGGGGCTAGTGCACTAGTAATCTGTGCCTAATGTTGAGAATCTCTATTCCCTTATCTAGCATGTGGATAATATATAAGTCTGTGGCCCAGCTTGCCATAACTAAAACAACCCCTCAGACCTTCTAAACACTCACCGGGATAATCTCTACCACACTTAGCATAACAAGGATAGCAGGGTATGTTACACTGTTCTATGACCTAGACATAGAAGACCTGTCACCTTGCTCTTGCCTGCCTCAAGGTGTAGGAGCACTAGCTGATGAAGGCACTGGCATAGATGAACAACTCTAGAACTGTGGGTGGTTCCATCCATGGGACCTAGCCTAACTATATTCATGCTGCTCGGATCTAGTCCTCTTGTTACCCCTTACTCTATCTCTCTCACTTATCTTATCTGCCTCCATCTGATATACATGTATCATCAACCTAGATAGATCTATATGCCTATTCAGCATCGCAGTCCTACACTCTTTCAGTATCACACCATAAACACCTGTCATGAACTTGCTCATACTAGCTTAGGTGTTAGGAATCAAATCAGGAGCATACTTGGCCAACTGGTTGAACTTCAAGCAATACTCCTTTATAGTCACGTAGCCCTGCCTTAAGTTTATAAACCACTTAATCTTTGGTTCCCTCATCTCATACAAAATTTTTTTATCCAAGAATGCATCTTGGAACACTTGCTAAGCCATAGGAGCAACACCCTCACCTCTACCCTTCTTCAATGCTACAACCCAGTCATAAGCAATGTCTTTCAACCTGTAAGATGCTAGCCCAACACTTTCTTCCTCAAAAATATGCATCACCTGTATGATTTTTCTTACCTCCTCAAGGTATAACTGTGGGTCCTCACCTGTGTTAGACCCATAAAACTCTGGCGGATTTATCCATATATAATTACAAATCCTAGCAGCAGCTAAATCACCTCTTTGTTGAATTACAACTGTGGCCTGGTTATTGGCGTGAACATTAGTGGTGACTACTTGGGCTAACGCCTAAAAGACCGCCTGAAACTCATCATGAGACACTGTCTCATTCAAGGGATCAACAGACTGGGGTTGCTCATTATCATTTTTGCGTGTATTCGCTCTTTAGGGAGGTATTTTCTAAAATAGGAGAGCACGAATTATTAGATAAGAGGGAAAAATGTAGGCTCAATAGAACCTGAAAGAAAGAAACAACTTTTTCCTAAAATGTCTTCTAGCCTTTTGCTCATAGATGTGGTGCGCTTTACAAGCCTCTTGCTCATAGACTCTACTCAACATGGCTTGTCAGACTCCCAACGACTCCTTAAACATTAGGCTCTAATTCCAAGTTTGTAATGACCTGAAATTACCTCCCGGGAAGTTACATAGTGCTTAAGGCTATAAGTAGCCCCAAGCTAACCCTTTGAGCCTATTACTACATATAATAACTCAAATTCAGATAAAATAAACTAAGCACTAGTATTGTCATATCAAATGATAGGAAATATGAAGAAAATACTCGGTCCAAATAACCATAATAATGGAAATCTCAACATACTAATAATTTGGTAACTAGACAAACAAAGCCTCTACTATTCCATGAACTACAGAGCTATTAAGACAGGTCCCCAACTGACTCAAACTTAACTGAAAGAAATAATATATCTATAAAACTCTAAAATATCTGAAAATAGGTCCTCGAACGATGAGGACTCACCACTGTGGAGACGTAGACAAAGGGACTCAAAAATCACTGACAAGACTGGGACTGAGCACCTGACCTACATTATAAGACAATATAGAACATAGACGTATATGTGGATCAACACTTGGGAATGTACTGAGTATATGGGGTGTATGCATTTTTAGAAAACAATATCCATACTGTTTAATCAAATCATGCATGCAACTAGGAATGACTCACATAGCTTGAATAAGTCCGAAAAGTAAAGCTCTTAAATTATGTATAATGAAGCATGTAACACAAATCTCATGAGTCATTGTACTTTAGCTTTAAAATATGAACTTTTCTCTTATTCTCATTACTCGAAGACTAAAGAAAGCTTTAAACAATACTTTCAAACTCATGCATACATCTCATGGAGAGTAAAACTTCTTTAATGCTCAAGAACTTAGAACTCTTTTAAACTCAATAGACTTGGAACTCAGAATTCTATAACTCTCACTTGTAGAGAAAACTACTTTCTTCTTGGGAAAAATTTACTTCAAGAAACTATTTTGAAAATCTTACTATTAGGGAAAATAACTTATCTCAAATCTTTAGGGAAAATATTCTATCTCACGGGAAAATACTTTAGGGAGGTTCTATTAACCGACATAAACCATGCAAGCTACATGGAGTCCAACGTCTTGTCATCCTAAGAAAGAAACCTCACATTGGGGAGAGGTGTCATACTCTTGCCAGGGAGTATAACCTTAACTCAGTGATCACTTATCTTGGCATCGGGCCCATAAATTTCAATCCTACGATGGCACATAGTTCTGGGGTATGAAACATTAGTAACTTACCCAACTCGGTGCTAAATACTACTCCCTTTAGTTACTACGCTAATCTCATTGAAATCTACTTTAAAAATAAAATCGTGGTTCATAAAAAACCCAACTATAAAATCTGTAATCTCATGCAATAAACTGGATTTCAAAGCTACTATAACCATTAAGGTCAAAACTTTCTCAATAATCTCAAAGTACTCAAATCATGGGTGCTTATAGCACAAAATTTCATGAAATTACATATCTCAAGTAGGGCTTAATGACCCATAATCATTTCTCAAGTTAAGACTCATCAAAATGCATACTTGATATCATATGGACTCATAAATCATATAGAAATTTGGAATTTACAGCAATTTTTCTTAAAATCTCAACGTACTTATATACTTCAATTTCTAGAGCATTGCAATAATTAAATTCTCAAGGAATAATAATATAGGGTATAAACCCAGCTTCAATTTCTTAAGAAAATATATAAAATCATGCTATTTGACTTTCAACTCATGGGAAACATCAAAAGCTTGCAACCAATAACAATGGGTGAAAAATCCTAATTCAATTTCATGTAAAATCTCATAAATTGCATAAAAAGTACAGTTTAGAATAAGTCTTTGGGCATAAGGGTGAAAGGATTACTCTTGTTCAAAATCACACATACCTTAGATTGTGTAATTGGATGTACAAGCTTGTTTAAAACACTTCCTCTTACTCTTTGAGAGAATGTTCTTGAAGCCTTAGACTTAGGGAACTAAAATCTGAACTCAATTTGAAAAATCTATGGTGAGTTCTTTTTATCAGGGTATTAAAAGGGAAAAGACCCAAAAGTTCCTTTTAAAAATGACTTACAAATATTGAATAGGATTTGCGACAGTTCGTCGCTAGTATGAAGGTATGTCGGATTGTCTGTCGCACTTTGGTCAGAAAAAGGCTACACTACCTTAGTTGCGACGGTCCTAGTGATGGTCCACTGCTAGCTTGATGGTCTGTCACTATGGCCGTCTCACTTGGTCTAGAAGAGAGAGTCACTATCTTACTTGCGATGGTTTGGGCGATGGTCCATTGCCAACTCGACGGTCCGTCAACCTGTCCGTCACACATAGGTGGTTCTGACAACTCTTAATAAAATAGCCATAACTCCTCACCCCGATATTGGATTTGGAGGAAATTAGTATTCTTCGAAATCTAATTCAATTCTCTACATGTCAAAGAGTTGATATTAGGGAAATTTTACATGATTTAAAATATTTCTCACTTGGGAAGTTAACCCTTACTTTTCTTAAAGATGAAACTCGACTTAAAGAAAACCCAGAGTATTACAGGTATCAAATGGACGGGTTGGGTTAATCTTTAAGATATTAAATGGGTTGAACTTTGTATCGAGTTGGTTCATGACCTGCCCAAATTCCATTTGGGTTGAAATGGGTAAAAATCTGGTTAAGTCTTGACCCGCTCAATTTAACCCGCTTAATCCAAAATATATTAAAATATTAATATTTATCCCTTCTAAAGAAAATAAATTTGAATGGGTTTGAAAAGTTGGGTGGATGGGTAGGGAGTGGGATAATAATATTTTTTAAAAAATTATTTTTTAAAAACATATAAATTTATTTTTTAGGGAGGGGTGTGGGGTAAAGGGTTGGGGTAGGAGGGGTGGGTTTTAGGATGGGGGTTGTGGTCAATTTTTTTTTTAAAATGAAATTTAATTTATTCTTAAAAAAAATTAGGAGCGGGCGGGGTGTAGGGGTGTGGGGGTAGTGGTTAGGGAAAGGATGGTGATTGAGGTAAAAAAAATTTAAAAAAATAAATATAGTTTTAAATATATATATATATATATGTGTTTTTTTGGGGGGGGGGGGGGGAGAAAGAAGGGGATATGTCGTACAGGGGAAGAGTGTGTGGGGGTGTAGCGAGTAGGGAGAGATGGGGGTTGGCGTAAGATTAATTTATTTATTAAAAAATTATTTATTACTTTTAAAAATTAAAAGATTTTTAATTTTTTAGGGTGGGGGTTCGGGGTAGGAAGGGGGAATGGGGATGAGATAGATTGGGGACAAGGTAGAAAATTTATAAAGAGTTTTCTAAGAAATAAAAATAATTAATTTAAGGGAGGAGGGGTCGAGGTGGGATAGATTGGCTTATGGTGGTGTTGGGGTAAGGTGGGGGTGAGTTGAGGTGGATGATTTTGAGAATGGGAGGACATATTGTAACTTTTTTCCTTACTTTCATTAAGAAAATATGTTTTTTTATTAAATGGGTTGAAGTAGAGATTGATTGGGTTCATTTTAACCCAATTTGAAAATGGGTTAGGATTTAACGGGTTGAGATTTACCTAATAGTAAATTATCTTGAACCCAACCCATTAAGTGTTGGGTGGGTCAACTCTATTTGGGTTCATTTGACACCCCTACTTAGGGCTAATTATGTCTTATTTAACATCTAGAAATGAAATTAGATACCTTAGCCTAGTTCGAGGTAGAATTTGCCTAAAAATGGATTTCGGGAATTCAAATGGGCCTTTCTGACCCACCTTAGGCCAAGATTCGTGTTAGCTTTTGTAGACTTATTTACTCATGATATACCTATATTAATGCTTATTTTAGGACTTTGAAGAGATAGAATATTAATTGAATATGCTAGGTTGGTAGTTGAGAGTTAGTGTTAATTATGGGTAAGGTTTGGTAGGCAATTGTTAAGATTTATTTAAATGGCTTATGATTATGGGTTCTGTATATGGTCTAATGATATGATATTGATATATTAGTTCTGGTTCAAGTCTGGAAATTGATGATGGTATTGATATATGAGTTCCAGTTCTAGTCCAGCAATTGAGGATAGTATTGATATATGTCTTGTGGTTTATGTCAAGTAATTGATGATGATATTGGTACCATGAGTACCGGTTCAAGTCCAAAAATGATGCTAAATATTGATACTATTGCGGATGGAATGATGATGATACTTTTGAGTTCTGATTCAAGCCGGACACTGGGATTTATTCATGATAGGATACAATACGAATGGATTCTTGATTATGGGATGATAAATGGGTAATATATGGTTATTCAATTATTCACTTTCCTTTGATTGTACCCTCCAGTCTTCTGGCGGCCTATGTTGGGTTATTTACTTTTCGACACTTATTGGCTTATGAGGGTCGATTTAGTAGTTATAATCATGTGATCTTTATGCTACTTTTTCATATTAATTTATTTATTTATGTACAGTGGTGTTGGAGTTTATTTCTAGGTTTGCCTTGTTATTTTATCTTGTATCTTATTATATTCATACCATGATTTAGCACAGTCGACTGATGATGCCTACTGAGAACCCATGATTTTAGTACTTATACTACACTCTTGTACCTTTTGGTACAGATACGAGCACTAGTTGTTGCCATTGATGTGGTGCTCATGTTATGTTGATTTCAGAGATTAGGCAAGCTCTTGGATTTAGAGTTTCCCTTTTTCTTCTATTATCCATATCTGGTCTTTGAATTTTTTAGACGAATTGTATTTGACAGTTTCAGTGCTTATGTTTTATTTGTAGTAGCTCTGTGCCGACATTACTAGGTCTTGTGATGATTGTTGATCTTTTATATATTTATTAGACTATTATGACTGCTTTATTGACGTTTTACATCTTTAAATGTTTATTTATGACTTTTAGGCCATTTTCCACCAAGCTATCCAATTGTGTACAACTTAGGCTATGGGTTGGTTTACTGATGTTGCCCAAAACTACACCTCCAAGAGTATAAAGAAGTCGATGTCAAAATATAGTAACCCAACTAGGTTGAGGTCAAACCCACAGGGAATAGGTTAGAACTATCTCTCAAACTTGTTGAAATAGTCGAGCAACGCATAAAAGTAAATAGGGGTATTTGTTTAGTAGAAAGTATCAAAACTCTAATGCTTTTAGTTGTAAACAATCTGAAATGAACACAAGGCTTGTGTCCCTTAAGCTTCTAACTCCGTAGTTTTATCGTGTTCAATCCAACTATCCACAGCTACACATGTAGAATCTGACAAGTAATGTCTCACCAAAAGCCTCTCGACACCCTTTCGTGAATCTAACTCATCTCTTCTTGGTTTCATAGTTTCGCATTACTAACCCTTGTCTTGGACCCTAGTTTAACCATCTCCTTTAGGTCTTGGGTTATTAGACAAATGTTGATATCCTTGAATCACTATTGTGATCTTATTTTCCCAATGTTTGCCCTCTTTCGAGTTTGTAGTGAATACAAGCAGGTTCCTAACATTTAAAACCGTTAAAAAATAAATCAAAGTGAAGAAAACCACAATAAATGCAACAACAATGATTTAGAAAAATTGTGCACTTCCCCTACTTCGTTAATTTTCTAGGGTTCCACAACCCAAGCTAAGGGATGTAACCACTCGTAGTTGTGAAACAATCAATGGAATTCATAAGTGAAAGCATGGAAACAATCTCACAATAATAGATAAAGAAATCCAAAGTCTCAAATCAATAAATAAACCAAAAACTAAGACCTCAAGAATCCCAAGATCAAAATCCAATAATCATAATATATGTTTGTGAATAGTTAGTCCGTAAACTAACTAAAAATATCTAAAGATAATTTATAGATTACATGGGAAGCCTTCCAAAACAAAAGAAGAAAACTCGAGTTGGTGACCACCTATGGTGCCACTTACAGGCCATAGGTGGTATCTACAATCCGTAGGTGGCCCCACACAGGTGACAGGATCTTAAAACATATGCAGGATCTGTTAAATTTGAATTTTTTCACATACTCTGGCACCTATGGGTCATAGGTGCCCCATCTTAGGTAGCAGGGCAAAAATTTCAATTTCTAAATCTCTGAAATTCAGGTCTCTGACACTTGTTCTAGCACCTACGCCATAGTTGGTCCAAAACTTTATTTTTTACTTCTTTTCTCTTGTTTTGATCCTAAAACCTGGTTTCCTATAAAACACAACACAAAACACGTAATATATAACAAAATGACCTAAGTTACTGTATACTTTCATAGTTTTAAGCGTTGAAAGTTCTATGATACCATTGCACATCACACCCTCAACTTAGAAAGTTTTCATGTCATCAGTGAAGAAAAACACAATAAATAACACAACAACGCTTATTTAGGAGAAACCCAAGATACCTATAGCAGTCAATCAGCAAATTTAGCTAAAAACATTACCAAATTAAATTTTAACACTTCAAAACTAATTGTGTGTGTTAATTAAGTACAACATTGTGACACAAGGGAATCTATACATGGATTTATATTAAAAACAAACAATAATGCATATATACAAGTTACACCATGCTAACAAATAAGTTGCTTGCAACACAACCCATGTACCCTCACAACAAAGAAATCCCACTCACTTAATAGAATAATGCATGTTGATGCAGGGATGATCATGAGACACGCACACTCACAAAGAAGTTCCAACAATGTGCTCAAAATACCATAGGCTTTCTCCTATTTTCTTTACCTTAGTTTTCTAATAGTCGGGTTAGGATCACTAAGGACTTTACTCGACTTGTAATGTAGGCTTTGGGGCCGATATGCATATGTGAATTTAGTGACTTAGCCTTTTGGCACTACACTTATGTTAGGGGTCCCCTTATCAACCAATTTTTTTTCATTCCACCCTTATTTCTCCCTTTTTATTCATTTATAGCTCATTCAGGTTGGGTCTGATTTTCTTTTTATTCATTCTTTTTCTTTTTTCAAGTTTTCATTTCTTTTTTATTTTCTATTTCTTTTTCTAATTTTTCTACCAGACTGGCCCTACTTTGTTTTCTCTTATTTACCCTTCTTCATACCAAATTCAAATCATGCACCCCTATGATAGCCAGCCCCAACTTAGGCAATTTTTCTGAGTTGAGGTGCACAATGTCCAAGGAGAACCAAGGCCAAAACAAGTTCATTGTAATAAAAATGGTAAGGGTAAAGGCGAAACACGAAAAAAAGTCTATACAGGCTCAAAATAGGGATCAAGTGGTACTTATTTACATTTGGAAGGTTATTTAGGGTAAAAGTGGACTAATTTCAAGAACAACCTATGATCCTTTAGTAATCGACTATCCTATAACCTAGGCAAGACTAACCGGGAAAGTTCTGGATTCAACGTACAAAGGGAACAAAGTAAGAATCTCACACACACATGGTACACAACATCATAACAAAATACTACCTAAACGGTTCATACAAATGTTAGCTATGATTATTATGTCCCTAATTCTAATTCCATAACGAGATTCACAATTTATATATATATATATATACATACACATACACAAATCACATTATTCAAAAACCATATTTTTGGAGGGGTATCATTTCTTCTCAAAAGTAAAAATGAAATACATCAACTGCCATAGATACTATTTTTTCTGCTAGTTAATCAAAAAACTAGCACAATATGAAACAAAACACCATATGACACAATATTTCCTAGACTTATTGATTTAATGATCTTACTGCGACCGATAGAAAAAAAAGCATGAAAACAAAAACCCATGACCGTTGTGGTATAATCCACCCTCAACTAAAAAAAGTGCCCTATACCCAATGTGTGACAATAATATAAAGCAAGGGAAGCAGGAAATACATGGGACACATTAGGCATTAGATGTGATATAGGGCCAATAGAGGTGTTATTTCCCCTTAGATATGACATTAAGCCTTTAGAGATGTTAGTCCTCTTAGATATATTTTTGGCCTATAGAGATGATATTCCTCATAGATATGATATATGGCCTATAGAGATGATATTCCTCTTAGATATGATAATTGGTCTAGAAAGATAATATTCCTCATAGTCATGATGTATATCCTATAGATGAGAGATGTCTCCTGGATGTGAGATGCCTCATGTATGTGAGATGATTATAGATATGCTACTTCTTATAAATAGGATATGAGTTTCGGATATATATATATATATGTGTGTGTAATACCCCATACTTTTTCCTAGCTTAAAATTATCCCAAGAATATTAGAAGATTTCTTTGAAAGATGAATCCACTTTTGTACACGTGGTATTTTTAAGATTTTCACTTTTTATCATGTGGGAAATTGAATTATTTTTCCAACGATACCAATTTTGTCTAAATTCGGTGTCGGAGTGAAAGGTTATGTATATTTTACCAAGAGCTATCAGAATCACCCAGGTACGACGGCCAAGTTGATGGGCCGTTGATCTAGCGGTGGACCATCGCAGCTAAGGCAGTGAGGGAACCTTCTAGATAAGGTGCGACAGATAGTTTGATGGACCGTCAAACTTGCGATAGACCATCACCCAAGCCATCACTACTTAGGCAGTGAGTCCTTTTCCTGGTCCATGCGCGACGGACGAAATGACTAACCATCGAGCCAGCGACGAACCGTCGCACCCACTGTCGCACATCCCATTCAGTTATTTTTAAGTCATTTTTAAAGGGGATTTTTTGTCTTTAACCACCCATTAATATACCTTGTAATATCCGACTAAGGCTTCAAAAATTCATTATTCTTCCACAACATCAAAAATTAGGGTTTTCTCCCTAAGAGAAATCCTTAAGCAACAAAATCCAAATCTTCTTCAAGAACTAAAAGATTCAAATTCTTCAAGTTCAAGAACTTTAAGAAACTCACTAGCAGGTATGCATAGTTTTCATTTATGAACTTATTTCATCCATGAAGCCCAAGAATCTCTTTTCACTGTTCAAGTGTATGGATTACTTTATGAATTTCATGTTGAGTTTTCTATTGTTCATGTTGATAATGACCAATTTAATTCTAATCCATGTTGGGTGATCAATTTTATGTGAAATTTATTAGTATAGGTGTAGATTCATGTGAACCTATGATTAAACCCTTGGATGGTGAAATTAGAATTGAATAATAATGTTTATTTGTTGTATAATGTTGTCTACATATACTATTCTTACCATGTGTATGATTAAATGTATATGTGAAGGAAAAGCACCTAACTAGTATGATATTATGCAATCCTCATGTATGTACAAGTTTATGCATATCACATGTTTGTCAAAATGCCTCAATAAATGAATTATGGATTGTGATATTGGTCATATATTCAAGAAAGTCATGTTTTGTTAGTTTCTTTCCATCGAGTCCTGGGGGTACTTGTACTCGATAATTTAGCAATGTACCTAGACCCAGTGTCATGTCTTCATGATATCCTCAGTCAAATCATGTTCAGTAGAATTCAATTAGTCATGTGAATCAGTAAAACTCAAAAATCCCAGTAATCTTAGAAAGCTTAGTAATACAAAAATCTTAGTAATTTTTCGTCAGTCAATAGAACTCAGTTAACTCAGTCCAGTTCAGTTTAGTAATTCATGTACAGTGTCTATTCAGATAGGAGTAGAAATTATCACCAAGTGAACCCAAGGATGGGAACACACACTGTCAGATAAGGGTGTGATTCTTAGAAGTCATCCTTGCATTCCAGAACTAAGTAGCCAACATAGGTTGAGACATCAACACTGGCAGATGAAGGTTGATAAGATGGATAAGAACTGTCATATGAGGGACCCACTATTTTCTTTTGGGGACACTATCAAATGAGGGTAATTCACAGCTTGTCTTTACCGGTGATGTGGTATTGACACCCTTCCAATTGGGGTTACAGATTGGACCCCAACTCAGCTATAATGCATTATTTAGGGCATGTCAGTTAGATAACTACTTACCATAATTTCAGCTATAAAAATTAGGACTGTCAGATACAGTCATTCAGTTTCAGTAATAGAACTCATATAGTTCTACAGAATTTAGGACTATCAAATGAAACTCATCTAGTTCCATTAGATTTAGGACTGTCAAATACAGTCACTCATGTTATCAGTTATATTAGTCTAAGAACTCAGTTACCATTCATGTTAGTTATCAGTAAATTCATGTTATCACGATCTCAGTTATAGTTACTATGTATTCATGCATGCATTCTCACATTTATATTAGTCAGTTAGTCAGTATTGTTCATTCATATGAACACCATGCATTCATCCTACCTCACATGCATACCAGTACATTCAAAGTACTGACGCATTTGTGCTATCGTGTCTTTACCATAGGTTCAGAGACACGAACTCCGGAGCATAAAAAGATTCCAATCTCAGTAGTCAGAGTTAGCAGTGAGTCCTCATCTTTTGAGGACATGATCATTACTTTATTACCTCATTAATTTATTTATTAGTTGGAGTTAGTTGGGTACATGTCCCATCAACTCCTTATTCAGACAGTTCGGTCATTATTTAGAGGCTTTTCAAACTATAGTATATTTCAGATAGTTTATTTCAGTTGTTTTGGGGAATTCATACCCCACCCAGGTGTTATATTTTTATTAGATATTATATCTCAGTGTTGAACCTTATGGTCTTTCAATTTATGTTTCTGCATTATCCAGTATATTATGCAGTATACAGGTACAGATATCAGTCATGGGTTAGCTTGTGGTCCTTCGGGGTCATGAGCATCATGTAGCGTTCCGGGTACCAAATTCGGGGTGTTACAATATGGGCCTAAGGCCATGATTATGATGTTGTGATTACTTCAGAGACATTATTGGTACAAAGGCCATGTTATGATTGAGTTGGATATCCGGGAAGTAATTATACTTCTAAAGGATGCGGTAGTAGTTTATGAATATATATATATATATAAATCCATCTCTATAGTATGGGACAGAGGAAGATGCGGTATGATGCTTATGATTCCATTAAATTAATACTGGTGATGTCATGCATAGATTCAGCGCATTCATGACTATTACATTGGTAATTGGTGTTATCCTAGCTAAAATACGACCTTATCACTATTTTTCTGAAATAAGTGTTAAAACCCACTTTTCACCTTTAAAATCAAATTCCCTATAATAATAATTGCGTAACTTAATGACACGACCCAAACTAGGGACATTTCATGACGGGTATCTGAAGTCCAACATGAATCGAAGATCACCCCTAACACCACAAACCGTAGACCACCTTACACCCATGTCGGATGAATTTCAAACATATAAAAAGATAATGTGCAGTAGCTTAAGAAAATCATAATACATGTCCATAACCAACAACTGACAACCTTTCAAATGACCGACCGACACCACCCAATAACCACAGTGGTCCAGACAAAGCCTTCTAAATAGTGAATGAAACTAAATATCAATAAAGTGTCAGGACATGCCTCCGACTATAGCCAAAAATAGTATCCAATAGTCTATAACAAAAAAGGAGAAACCTAATCCTGATATGGATCCTTACGAGGCATAGAATCTCACCACTTCAAGTCGACTCTCGATCAATCCATGATAACTACGCAGGAAAAGTAGAAGTATGGCCAATTCCGGCATCCCATAGGGATACAACGTTCAAAGATAGTTAGCAAGGTGAATTCTAGCATGTAACTCAGAGATAAAGATTAAATAATATTGTCAATTCAAATCAATTCAACCAATGCATAATAACCATATGAAAATATTTAAATACATATCATGACAGGATAGGGAATAAGGTTTAGCATGCACTTTAAAATCTTAACCTAGAATGTGTAGCTCAACTATCATATAACAAGACCCATGGGATATATGGGCCATAACTCTTACCCCTTGGTCGGGCCCTAGTATGTGTAGCCACATGAACTAGAGAATAATCTCATATATATGCACAAGGAGGACTCGAACCTCCCAACATATGTTAGGGTGACTTAAGCACCCGATAATATAATTATTTATGGGGACTCAAACCTCCCTAATCATGAAATAATAATAAAGGGGACTTAAATATACCTGGTCACTTTGACCCCCACGTCGGTAAATGCAGTTTCTAGTGTAAGTCACCCGAACCTTCACTTTCACGAATCAGCTACACAGCCCAATTTATAGCCCTGTTAAAACATTCCTCACACAATCCCATTCATGAACCAAATTTCACATTAAGGCATATATTGTTGGAATCGTCATACCAACTCACCTGCAAGGTAACAACATCATGCCAAAGCAATTCCCATTGACTTAGAGAAAACAACTCCCTTTATTCATTAATACAAGGTGGGGGACACCAACACCCCTTTGTTCATCAAATCAGACCATTGTGTTTTAAATACCTATTTATATCATCCAATAGTTCAAGACTAGTTCCATTTTACAAATTCCCACCTTTTTAATTTTACAAATTCCCATCTTTCTCATAACTCAAAACTCATTTCACTCTATGGGTTAGGGTCATAACTATTTCAAAAGTCACAAGTTCAGGAAAATCATAATTCCCTAATTCATCCTCCATACCCATGCACCCACAAGTGCAAATTCATATTTAATGTATGAAATCATGGGAAAACATTGTTCAGCAACAAGCATTCAAAACCCACAACCTTTGTTTTCAAATCCAAACAAATACATGTGAATAACACTTTAATAAATATGTTTCTTAACAAATTAACAATAAGGGAAGAGTCACAAGCCTAAAATAGTAAGATGTACAGAGAGAAATCATCCTTGAGAGCCTAATTGATCAACCTCATTAAAACCCTCAGTGTTCTTGACCTTGAGGAATTTGAGAGTGTTAAGAAGTTACTTTGATGTGTTTATAAAGGTTACCAATACCCTAAAAGGGTTTTAAGACATGGGTTTCAAAGTTGGGTAAGAGGGGAAATATCTAGAATGCCCTTAAAGTAAAAGTTAAAAAGGGTCATCTTTGACTACGAGTCAGCCATTGACTCGTAACCACTTCTTACGACTTGTCACCACATATCATAAACAAGGCAGTATCACCAAGGCACCCTACACTTTTATCCTTACAACTCTATGTCACCACTTGTAATGGGACCTTATAACTCATAGAGTCCAGTCGTAGTTAACATAGAACCCAATTTGGGACATATACTGCACATCCTGCCATTACACCTAACGACTCATAACATATCAATACAGCTCTTATTTATCTGCATATACTCAAAGCATAACCTAGTGACAAACTTACTAGTTTGGTTATGACTCATCCCAATGACTTGTTAGGACACCCTATGACTTATAGGGCGAGTCGTAACCAGGGTAGTCAGCTCAAAGCTCAAGGAATTTTTAAGGGCCAAAATTCGGGGTGTTTAAACTCTCCCCCACTAGGATTATTCATCCTCAAATAATGGGACAAGGCATTTATTAGCAAGAATTGACTCCACATACCTCTACTCTTACCTTTAACAAAGGCAAAAAATAAATATGCTAAGGAAATCACTTTTTTCTTTAATAAAGTCAGAAAACAAAGATGTCAAGGAATACACATACCTTAAGCATGATTATTCAGAGCGAAAAACAAGAATGGATACTAAGACTTCATGTCCTCTTCAGCTTCCGAAGTATCCACTTCAACCTTATGGTTCCTCCACAACACCATTACCAAAGATACTTCTTTTATCCACAATCGATGAACTTGCTGATCATAAATTTCAATTGAAACTTCCTCATAAGATAAGGAATCCAAAATACCTACCTCCTCCAAGAAAATAGTCATTGAAGGATCACCCACACACTTTCTCATCATCAAAATGTGAAACATCAGATGAATAGAGCTCAAACTAGATGTCAACTTTAATTCATACACAATATTACCAACCCTCTTCAATACCAAGTACAGACCAACATATCGGGGCCTGAGCTTCCCCTTCTTACAAAACCACATCACTTCCTTCATGGGGGATACCTTTAGGAATAGCCAATCACAATACTAAATTACAACTTCCTTCATCTCATATCCGCGTAATACCTTTGGAGACTTTGGGTGGTTTTAAGCCTATCCCAAATCACCTTCACCTTCTCCATCGCTTGGTGAGCTAAATCTAGGCCAAACATATTTGCCTCACCAACTTTAAATAACGCGATGGGAGACCTATACCTTCTACTATAGAAGGCCTCAAAAGAAGCCATACTAATACAAGAGTGGTAGCTATTATTATATGCAAACTCTATAAGAGGAAAATGCACAACCCAACTACTACCATAGTCAACACACAAGCTCTAAGCATGTCTTCTAGTATCTGAATAGTCCTTTATACTTGCCCATCCAACTTTGAGTGAAAAGTAGTACTAAGGCCACACTAGTTCCCAAACCTTTATGAAACGAACACCAAAATTACAATGAGAACTGATTTCCATGATGTGACATGATAGAAACAGATGCCCTATGCAACTTCACAATATCCTGGAGGAACAACTTTTCATAATCCTCTGCCAAATAATTAGTCCCCACTGGCAAGTAGTGAGCAAACTTAGTCATTCTATCTACGATAAGCCAAATTGAATCAAACTGATTTTGAGATCAAGGAAGACCAATAATAAAATCCATGTTAATCATTTCCCACTTCCACGCAGGTAACTCTCTTCCTTGATATAACCCTCTAGGCCTTCAGTGATCAACCTTCACTTGGTGACACACCATGTATTTAGCCACTAAACTGGCCACATCTCGCTTCATATTATTTCACCAATAAAACTCGATAAGATTATGATATATCCTCATTTAACCAAGATGAATAGTATAATGCAAATCATGAGCCTTAGCTAAGATCCTCTCTTACAACCCATCTACATCGAGAATATATAATCTACCTTGTAGATCAAGATACCATCGCCATTAATTTCAAAAGTTATAACCTTTTGCTATCCCATATATCCCTTAATCTTTATTAAGAAAGGATCCAATACCTGTTTCTCCTTTATTCAGTACAAAGACAGGACTACACCACATTTTGTAAAAAACACACCCCCATTCTCAAAGTCTAAGTGACAAACTCCTAGGTTAGACACACGGTGAATATCTTTTACTAGTTCTCGCTTATCCTTATCCACGTGAGCTAGACTCCCCAAGGATAACCTACTAAGAGTATCAACTTAAGCTATTCCCTTTGCCTGAGATTCAACTTTTTTGGTTGAACACATATTGTAGGCTCTTTTGATAAGAAAAGATATCTACATGGACCCCATACAAATAGTAATGCCAAATATTCAATGCGAACACCACAACCAATAACTCTAAGTCATGAGTCGAATAATTCCTCTCATAAGCTTTCAACTACCTAAAAGCATTGGCAACCATCATACCATATTGCATCAACACACAACCAAGTCCCACACAGAATGTATCGCAATAAACAAAAAATCCTTTAATACCTTCAGGTAGGGTCAAAATTGAGGTTGATGTCAACTTATCTTTTAGCTTTACATAATTACCTTCACAAACATCAGACCACAAGAACTTCCTGTTCTTCTGAGTCAACATAGTCAGTGGGGATGTTATAGTAGAGAAACTCTCCACAAATCTCCTATAAGAACCAGCTATATCCAAGAAGCTCTGAATACTGATTGGAGTCATGGTCCTAGGCATCTTCTTAACCACTACATCTTTTTGTAGATCCACCATGATCCCTTTACTAGAAATAACATGACCAAGATAAGTAACAGCTTTCAACCAGAACTAGCACTTTTAAAACTTAACATACAAATATTGATCTTTTAAGGTTTGCAACATCATAAGAAGATGATCGGCGTGATCTACCACACTCATAGAGTACACCAGAATATCATCTATAAACATGATGATGAACAAATCCAGAAATTGATAGAAAACCCAATTCATCAAGTCCACGAATGTTGTCAGGGGATTATTCAAACATAAAGGCAAGATTAAGAACTTGTAGTGATCATACTGAGTTTGGAAAGCAGCCTTAGGGATATCGACCTCCATAATCTTTAGCTAATGATAACCAGACCTAAGAACAACCTTAGAGAAAAATTTAGCATCCTGAAGTTGGTTGAACATATCATTAATGTGAGAAAGAAGATACTTATTCGTTACCGTAACCTTATTCTACTTGCGATAATTGATGCATATCTGAAAAGAACCATTCTTATTATGCATGAACAAAGTGGGATCACCCCAAGGAAACACACTAGAATGGATAAAACCTTTGTCAAGGAGGTTTTTCAACTATTTATTAAGCTCTTTCAGCTCAGCTGGAGCCATTCTATAAGGAGGGATGGAAATAGGATGAGTGTCTAGAATAAGGTCGATCCCAGAATTAATCTTTCTATTAGGAGGGATACTAGGAAAATCGTCAGAAAAAACTCAAGGAATTTGTTAACCACGAGAATGGATTGTTAGGAAGGACCCTTCAAGTTTGAATCGTTAACCCAGACCAAATGATAAAGGCATCCCTGAGAAATCAAAGTACGAACTCTAAGATACGATATGAATCTTTCCTTAAGCATTAAAGAACCCTCTCCCCCTTCCCACTTAGTTAGTGACTCATTAGGAAATTTAGATATGACCTTATGAGTTTGGCAATCTAAGGAAGCATAGTACAAGTGCAACTATTCCATCCCCAATATGACATCAAAATCAATCATGTTTAACTCTATTAGATCTACTAGAGTTTCTACGCCACCAATAGATACCACATAACCCCTATAGACTTTTATAGAAACCACAGAGTTGCCTACTAGGGTAGTAACAGATAAAGGATTAGAGATACACTTGATATCAAAACAAAAATGTACATCCACAAATGGGGTCACATAAAAAAAGTAGACCTAAGATTAAGCAAGCAATACGCATCATGAGAAAAGAGTCTTAACATACTGGTTTGACATTAGGAGATACCTCAGATCCTGGCTGGTAGCAAGAGCCTATAAAAAATTATGGTAAGTGTCGGTACTAGAAATAAAAGTAGCACCCTTTGGTGCAGGAGTTGATGAAGTGGCAACAATACTCTTATTTTCCCCTGAAGCAACCTTCGACTGAGAATCCCTCTATAAGTAACCAATCTACCCATATTTAACACACTTATTCTTCTATCTTCACAAAACCCATAATGCGCCTTCCTATAGAATCAATAAGGAGGATATGATAGGCCAAACTAATCCCCACCATTATGATATTAGCCATCCTATGCCTTAAACCTACTATCGTGCTAGCTTCAGATAGGGAGCACTAGTCATAGTGTAGGAACTAGAACTTCCCCATTTCTTCTTCGATCACTTTCCACTATCTCTACCACTCTATTGCTGGCCTTCATATTGATTAGAAAATCTAAACTTTTATCCTACCTTCCCCTATCTCTACCTACCTCTTTTTCTCCTACTCAATCTGCTGCATATACACAACTAATCTGGAGATGTTTATATCTTTGTTTAATCAGGCAACATTACTCTCTAGAATTAAATCATGGGATAACCTAGGAGAAAATTCCCTTATTTTAGCCCTCATTCTAGACAATAAATTAGGACCATAACAAGACAACTGATGAAATTTCAAGGCATACTCCTTGACCTTCATCCTGCCTTGCTTCAGATTAATAAACTCTTCTTTTTTTCCCTCTCTTAGCTCATGAGGAAAGAAGCATTCAAGAAAAGCATAAGAGAAATCATCCCACCATGCAGATTCAACATCGTCTCCTTTAGACTATTCCCATTTCTCATACCATTGGTATGCTATATCTTTTAGTTGATAGAAAGCTAATTCTACACCCTCCACATTAGAAGCATGAATCAAATGAAAGATCTTCTCTATCTCATTAATAAATTTTTGAGGATATTCCTCAACTTTAGAACTAGTGAATGCAAGAGGACTTAACCTCATAAATTGGCCAACCTTTGTGTCCTTAAAAGATGGATTAACAGAAGCCACATGCTTAGACTGAGAAGCTACCAACTGAGCAACATAAGAATAGACTGATGAAATTTTGCATTTGACACATTATCCTAAGGATCTTGAGGAGGACTAGAGGGGACTAGTGGAACTCCAGAAGGGCAATTAGGAACTGGACCTCTAGATCGGGTCTGTACACCATAAGCAGGGTGTGTCCTATTAGAATTTTACTCAAGTGGGATAGAGGAGTTCCCATGAGATTCAGATCATTTGGGAGGCATGATTTGAAGATCAAACAAATTAGATTTAAAGGAGATTTCAAGATCTTAAATGATATAGCTCGAAATAAGATAGGAAGTAAGGGAAATATTCATAAATGCCTCGTAGGCTCTCCTTTCTAAGTGACATGCTACAAACCCATGAACAAGACTCTACTTGACACGACTTTATTGGAAATCCAATGACACCAAACCTAGTCTCTAAAACTACCTTGAGCTTAAAACTCAAGGAATTTTCAAGGGCCAAAATTCAAGGTGTAATATTTAATGGATAACTTATATATAAAAGAAGTTAATAATTAATTTTTTAAGGTTTTGACTAAGTGGATTCTGATCCAATATTTTATACTATTATTTACCTCGATCGTGAGACATTCTGCCCCTTTCTACTCTTCATAATAATTTAGTCCTGAAATCACTCTAGGTAATGTATTTATGAACCAACACCCTTATAGCCACGTCTTGAGCCCTTTCACCTATTATATATACTTATGGATAATTTGATATTGATGATAAGCGAAGAATCATGGAAGTATAATCTAACTTTCTTCTTATTTCATGATTATTCACTTTAGCCCTTTGGGGCTTATTCTTTACTTTAGCCCTTGTGGGGCATGCACTTTACTTTAGCCTCATAGGGCTCACTCTCTATTATTGATATTGATTTGGATACTATGATGATCTAATGATGCCTGGTAAGTCCAAAGGATATCATAATGATGTGATGATACCTGACAAGGCTAGAAGATTTAATGATGACGTGATGATGCCCGGCAAGGCCAGAGGATATTATGATAATGTGATGATATCCAACAATGCTAGAGAATTTTATAATGATGATATTGATACCCGGTATGGACAGATAATTATTATATTGATTGTGTACCTTGCATTCATTCTTGCATATGTATCACCTATTAGTAGTATGTCCCTATGTCTATAGGCTAGTAGGGATGGCTACATACATTAAGGTGATGACTTTTCCTTGTGTTGTTTTATGCTAATTGAACCTTCTGAGCCTAGGGCAGTGGGGGTATGCATAGGCTCGACTATGTATTTGGTTTTCCAAAATATTCGATTACTTGTGTTATTATTAACAGTGTTATTCTTATTGATATTATTATTATTATGGGTAGTTTATGATAGATTGGTCATTGATTTAGTATCGATATTTAAGGTATATTTTGGGCCTTTTCTATCTTACAATTGCATTATTATGCATGTTTGTTTCATGTTTATACATGTGGATTAGAAACCCTGAGTATGATAGTACTAAATCCTGATAAGATTATAATAAGGCCTTAAAATTAAGACATGATACTTTTGGTTATGCTTTGAGTTGAGATTATATGTATGTATGTATGTATATATGTATGTATGTATATATATGTCTAGCTATACGTAGCTATGGTATTACCTTATATCCCTTCCTTTAATTTTTCATAATGTATATTTATTCCATAGCCTTATATATTGTTATATAATCTTCTTTCATCCTTTTTTCGTATATTGACTAAGGACACACGGTATAGTGTTGAGATTTCTAAGTATAGCTAGAATAGAATAGTTTATCCTTGATATTTTATTAGCCTTAGTATGTTGATTTTTTGAATATGAATATCATTGTTTATCCTCATTATCTCATTGGCTACCTTAAATTATTGATGAACATTGAGTGTAGTTTCTATTATGTTTATATGTTATATATATCTTCTTTATCCTTGGAAATCAATTGGCAGACTCCTCTTGAGTACCATCTATTTGGTACTCATACTGGACTTATGCAGCTTGCAGATCATAATATGGGTTATCATTGTTGATATGCATATCGTGCGAAGAAACCATGGTTCGAAAACTTAGAGTGAGCTCTTGATATTTGGAGTATTCCATATCACTCTTATGTATTATACTAGTCTTTATGTTGTATTTGGAAATACGTTATATCAGTGTATTCATTTGTACCTCACTTTGGATTTTTGATATATAGGAGCTCTTGTACTGATACCACTAGTTTTTGGGATTCATTTATATATTTGATCTTTTAATGCATCTATTCCACATTCTTTTCTATATATATTAGATAGTCTGTTACTAGTCGTTCTGGACTACGGGTTTGGCCTACCTACTGGTGGGTTATAATAGGCGCCACCATGACTTAAGAAATTATTTCATGACATTAGCCCCTTTATTCGCATCTGAATCGTATGATCTATAGGCCTTACCTTGAGAACCCACTACATTTACCTTCTCATAATTCATTTTTTCGAACTACTTTGTCAAACCTAACCTCCGACCTTAGTTGACCCACCTTTTAGGTCACTATGTCATCAGCAACTCTATGCTTACTAAAAGTTCCAATAGCATAAGTACCAGCACCTTTCTCTGCCTGCCAAGTATGACACCTTTGATTGGTGATAGAGACCTGATCTAATATTTTTTATGATGCCTCCCAATGCAGGTGCATAAATGCTCCACCAGTAATAGTGTTTGTCATAGACTTCAAATTGGTATTAAGGGCCCAATAGATATTTCAGGCAAGTTTCTTACCGAAATTCTATGATTCGGTACCATCATCAACTTCCTCTTAAACTAAATTATGCCTTATACATTGATTCATAGTGAAACTAGCTAAGATTATACATATCATAATTCAACTATAGCATTCTAGATAGGGAAAATAATTAAAAATTTACCTCTACAACTCATTCCAAGTTGTAATTAATCCTCAAGGAAGTTTCCCTAACCATAATATAGCTTTACTAGTTAGCGAAAAAGGGAACAACCTAAGTCTGAGAGCTTCCTAATCTACCTCAAGTATAGTGTATGACATGAAAATCCTAATAAGATTTATAAGATGTATGTTTGCGCCATCATTGGGAAAGCCTGCAAACATAGATATCATATTCAATAGATAGATCATATCACTAGTGATATCAAACTTGAAATTCAATGGAAATATAGGAAGAATGATTGTTTATTTCTTAATACGCTTAAAAGATCCCATGTCCTTATTTGGATCATCATATAGTGGTAAGTACTAGTAAACTGAGATTACTTGAGCTTTACCCCCTCTACCTCTTTCTTAATTTTTGTCAAGTTCTACTCGATGATTAACTCCTTATCTCTACCTCAAAATATTTGCCTCATGAGATATACGACATGCCTCTGCATCCCTTGCCATATTTTCTTCCCATAATAACCTATTTGTAGCCTGATATATAGTCTGCCGAATCATACCAGGTTGAGGGAGAGGCAAATTATTTTGGTTATTCTAAACCCCTTCAAGTTTACCTTCTCATCCGTATTCTGACATTATATGATTTGGTTGTAGGGTTCTTTCCAGCTCAGGATTAATTGAGAGTAAGGGATTTCCTTGACTCCTCATACAAGTCATACACCAATGTATTCCCCACTAATAATAGAGAAATAAAACCTAAAAACTTCAATAACTTTAACCAATAAATTGCAATTATATTTACCCAGCAGTGGTGCCAAAATTTTGATGTCGTCTATCACTATACCTCCAAGAGTATAAAGCAACCGATGACAAAATATAGTAACCCAACTAGGTTAGGATCGAACCCAGATGGAATACATCAGAATTATATCTCAAAAATATTGAAACCGATAAGTAGTATAGAAAAGTAAATGGGTGGATTTTTTTTAACATTAGAAAGTAACAAAACTCAAATATTTTTGGTTGTAAAAAATATGAAATGAACACTAGGCTTGTGTTCTCCCTAGATTATAACTTGTAGGTTTATCATGTTGTATCTAAATATTTCACTGCTATTCATGTAGAATTTAACATGCTATGTCTGACCATGTAATGCCTCGTATTTGGTCCTTAGAAATTTATTGAGTTCTAAGCTTTCTGCCTTGGCAATGACTCACCTGATAGGTCATAATATGTCTTTATGGGTCATAGAACCCAGTCATAATGAGACCAAAATTATTTTCCTAAGTCACTATCTTGATAATAGCTAGACTTAATGGTCATATAAACTTCCAATGGGTTATAAGGATGGTATCTTTTAAGTTGTCTAGTGTAATTCTTCTATTGAAACTGTTGAGACTAAAATTTAACCCTATAGTCATAGTCTTATTACCAGACATAAGGTGCTAATCATAGGTTTTACAATGAAGAGCCCAATGAGGTTCTGGTTTGGTTACGACTAGATGGTCCAAGTCGTAGGGTGACCATATGAGCCGTAAGGTCGCTCGTAGCGATTGGGCGATGTTTTTTAGTTTTTTTACTAAGGGTATTTTGGACACTTACCTCTTACCCTAAACATAACCCATGACCTATAAACCCTATTGAGACTTTATTTTCATCTATAACTCATCAAAGAAAACACTCTCCTTTCTTAAAAACTCTCTCAAGTAACAATATTTAGGGTTTCCAAGAAGTGGGTCAACTAGAGATTCCAAGAGAAAATTCTCTCCATAATTTTGGGTATTTTAGGCATGTTACTCTTCCCTCATTGTTAATTTGTAAAAGCATGTGATTTAAAGTATTGTTCATAAGATATTGATGTTTGTTTTGAAATAAGGGTTGAGGGTCTTAAATATTTATTGTTGAACAATGTTTTCCCATGGTTTATTGTTGAGTATTCATGCTTTAGTAATGATTTTGAACTTGTGGGTGCATGGGTATGGTGAATGAGCTAGGGAATTATGATTTTTCCCAAACTTGTGACTTTTTAAGTGGTTATAATTCCAACCCCATATTATGAAATTGGTTTTTAGTTATGAGAAATATGGGAATTGATGCAATGTTATGTTCAATTGAACCTCATGGATTTGTGTTTTCTCAAGTTATTTCATAATTAAACCAAGGGGGTTGTGAATTCCCCTAAGTGATGTAATTACTTATGCATGTTGTTGTTACCTTAAAAGTATATTTGGTATGACGATATCGACAATGTATGCCTTAATATGTAATATGGTTCAATTAATGGGATTGTGTTATAAATTCTTTAACTAGGCTTTAAAACTAATTGTGTAGCTGAATCATGAAAGTGGAGGTCTGAGTGACCGATACTGGGAACCATGCTAGCCAGTGTGGGGGTCATTGTGGCCTAAGGATTTGAGTCCCCTTGCTTGAGACTAGGTATTTAGAGTCCACCTTATTGTTATTATTAAAATTGTAAGGTTTGATTTCCCCATATCAGATTTCATATTTGGGTCCTTAAGTCACCTTAGTATATGATTAAAGGGTTTGAGTCCCTCGTGCAAATATATATGATCTTTCTCTAGTTCGTGTGGCTACACGTACTGGGCCTAATAGTGGGTGATATCTGGGACCCATATAGCCCATGGGTACTATTATATGATTGTTGAGCTACACAATCTAGGCTAAAGTTTAAAAGTGCACGTTAATCCTTGTTCCCTATCTCCGCAAGCGATATATATATATATATGTATATGCATTTGATTATGTTCATTGAAAATTGAACGAGTTTGAAATTTTTGATCATGTAATTATATTATTCTTATCCCAGAGTTACATGCTAGCATTCACCCTGCTGACTATCTTCAGATGTTGTTTCCCCACGCGATATGGGAATCAGCCAAACTTCTACTTCTCCTGCATTGTGATTCAAAGTCAGGGTCAGTCTCTGAGCTAACATTGAAGTGGTAAGCTTCTATACATCAAAATTCTACATTAAATTTTTTAGTCTCTTATGTCTCAGATTGTTTAGACTTTTTTTTCTATAGTCAGGGGCATGTTCCGACACTTTATTGGTATTCATTTTTGGCCCTTTGTTTAGAAGGCTTTGTTGGATTACTGTGGTCTTGGGTGATATTGGTAGGTTTTTTTTCCTATTTTTGGTTGATAGATTATAGACATGGTTTAAATATATTTAAGCTTACCCTTATGTAATTGATATCGCTCAACTTACACGTCAATTTAAGTGCAAGGCAGTCGTTGTCAATATATTTACCCAACTAAGTGTCGGGGTCGAATCCACAAGGAACAATATGAGTGCCAATTAGTAAGTTCGAAATAAAAGTTTCTTGCTAGTTTTAAATCTATGGTACAAGATGGTTTGGCGGTTTTCAATGCTTTCAAATGTGAAAGTAATTCTTGGGCTTTTAAGGGACTAATTCGAGACCAAGAATAATCAGAGTATAATCAATTAAAATGGATGTTGGGAGTATCCTTTCCTAGGGGTAAATTATGCATGGGAACATGATAATTCAATGAAAATTCTAATCAATGATAATGTGGTAGGCTAGGTTTAATGTCCTTGAAGCTAGTTCTTAAACAAAAACTCAAAGATGTCACTCATTGACCCTTTTGAGTACCTAATGAGTGTAACAATTAAAGCCACTCATCACCTCAATTGGGTATCCCTATTTCTAGGATGATACCCATGGTATAGTTAACCTCCTAATCATCTTTATGTCTAAGATAGTGAAAAATTAGCAAGACATACCCATAATTAATCTAAAATTTCTTTGGTTCCACATCTCTCTTTCAAGGAAGAGGTGGGTTCCTAAAGTTCACCCAAAACCACTCTTTCAAGGATGGTTTGAGCTTTCCAGAGCTTAGGATTTTCATCTATCAAACCCATATGGGTATTTGGGACTTTCATCCAGAAATCCCAACAAATTTAATCATGCAATAATAGAATCCATCATTAATAAACTAAAATATACACAGGTATATTACAACCCTCACATAATTGCATCCTACTCTAGCATAATCCCAAGAGGTAGATCTAGCAAATCATAATGATAATAAACACAAATAAACCAATATTTCTATCAAAGTTATCCATAAGAAAATAAAGTGAGGGAAAACCACACTTTAGAATCCAATGAAACTTCAATGTGTGATGCCAAATCTACACTTTGGAGTTCCTCTAATTAATTCATATCTCAAATTAGTTAAAATTTTAGCTCCACACCCCAAGAAATTACAAAAATCCTAAACTAAGGATAAGTTGAAGATGATGGATAGATGAAAAGATGGATGAGAATGAGCTACAAAACCCCTATATTATCCCTAATTCCATATTTAGCAAATATTACAAAAATGTCACCTTGCTTTTGGTCTCTTTAAGCGAATTACAATTTTTCCCTTGAAGCTTTTCCACTCAGCTGCGATCGCCATTTGTTGATTGTGTTCATTACTACCACGATCGCAGTAGTCATATCGCGATTTCCCTCAAGCTGACTTCTTGACTGGATGTGATTGTGACCCTTAGGGTATGATTGCGGTAATTGAGGTTTGATTTCTAGGCCGGCAGTTTAGCTTTTATTCTTTTTGCCCATATTTCTTCTCGTTTTTACTTAAATGACTTGCTAATCTTTAATTTTCAACTTTTACTACACAAATGAGCACTAAGTAAGAGATTAACATAAAATCAATGGAAAAAATATGACAGTTTAGGCTTAAAAGGTCTAAAAACATCATAAAATTGATGACTTATCAACACCCCCAAACTTAGACTATTGCTTGTCCTCAAGAAACCAAAAAAAATTCAATAAGATAGGTATTTAACTCAATTTTACCTAAAAGAAAACTATACTAAAGGACTAAGATAACAAAGCTCTAAAAAGACTTTCCAAACACGTCATGGCAACAAGTGAACCAAAATTTTTCAATAAACACATATTATGAAGAAAGAATGTAATTATGTATCCAATGAGTCTTCAAAATCAACAAAGCATCTTAAGAGTAAACACAAAATCTTCAAAAAAAAAATTCCATCTTCACAATGCAACTTACTTCACCCATTTACCCAAATTGAGAGTAAGATTTCATCCTCTACTCCAAAGTATCGATGTCGTTCACAAGCAAAAGTTAGCCCTACACACACAAAAGACATTGAAATTTCTAAATGAGCTCAAATAATGAAAGAATTCTTACTTACTCTCGCAAAGAAACTCAAGTACAATAAGTAGAATCATAGGCTTACCCTTTCTACACACAAAATTCTCAAACTCTCACCTTATTCTCCTTTGAATCATTTTCCATATTTCCCTATTTTTTAGCATTTACTAAACAATTCAAAGCCACTATTTTTTTTTAAAAAATTCTTTGGCTTTTTCAAGAGACTTTCTAACTTTAATCCCTTCTTAGCCCTTCATTCATATAATTTCTCATCAAGTCCTATGGGCTAGGCTATTCAATTTTATTATTAAGCATATCTCTTGTCTTTTTAATCACATGAGTTTACAACCTTACATACACCTTGCTTGGACCATCTTAGCACATTGCATTAACCATCCCCCCCCCCCAAACTTAGAGTTTGAACCACCCTCACATTATTTTCCCAGTTATATAAATCCTTCCCCAAACTTAGGTTTTCGCCTATATTTCATTTCTTAGAATCATGCAATACATAAAAAGAGGTTAAGTACCAAAAGGAAGATTTTAAAGAGGGATTAAGTGTTTTAACAAGGTTATCATTAGACAAAGAAACAAAAATAGGTAAAAAGGCTCAAAGGGGTTAAGTAGGGAAAAATGTTAAGGTGGGAATTTGGTTATGTGCGGGCCAAAAAATGGCCTCGGGATATTCTCCAAACTAAGCTTGTCTAGGATTTTGCTTTGAACACACTAGAGAAAAGAAGAATACACATATATACAAGAATTATACAAAAATCTCACCACACATGGCATCGTACTCATACAGAAAAAAGTTAATCTCCCAACCAATTTGAGCAATTTGAGATTAATAAGTTACTTTGATTCATGACTCGTCCTTTTAAAGAGAGAGACAAAATTGAATTTAATGGACTCACTTAAAAGAAAGATCAATAACATCCTTGATCTCTCTCTTTTTTTCTAAAATAAAACTATTATTTTAGTTCTTGTCAATGACATTTTGAAAGAATTTCTTAGCCTTTGCCTCTTCCTAAACAATTAATGAAAAACTTTGGGTGAATGCAAGGCAACATTATCATTAAACTTCATGGGATTTTTTCCTCAAAACTTCACATATCATCCATTTAGTTCATAAAACACTCATGGAACTAATGGAAACACAAATGATCCTCTACCCTTAAGAATTGCGTCACCCAATCTATCATAGGGCAAGGTAAGCATTCATATCCCTTGGGTTACTTAGACTTTACCCGGAGGTTCTATGGTAAGCACACTAATTGATCACACCATGGACATAATATTAATCCATAATTTCAACCAAAAACCACCGGTTATACCACTTTTAAGACCAATTGGACTCAAATCCATACTCCAAAAATGATCGCACAATGCCTCAAGAAATTTTACATTAATCTTTATAAGAATATAAGACATTTCTCTCTTATTGACATTTTAACAAACATGTGGTGTGCATGTAAAGTAAGATCTTGAATAGGTAAAATAACAAAACTTGTGAACAAGCCTAATGCACCAATTCATCACCAAACATACTATTTGTAAACATACTAACCCAATTAAATCACCCACCACTCGATTAAGCAAACAAACTTCAAGTGGGTGTTTCATCAAGCACATGGTGTTCACTAGTGTATAGCATGAATTTTGTAATTTAACATTTGAGACAAGGCACATATTCAAAAATCTTCATCCCAACAACCACGTTCTACCATATTAAGCTCAAATGAATTAAATTTAAACCAAAATAATCCATGAAATTTAGTCATCATTTGTATTTTAAAGATCATACCTTGTAAGATCATCATTTGTATTTATCCGAGGTTTTATTCTTGAGGTATCCATTCCAATTTGTGCTATCACCTACAAACACCCAAAAACAAGAAAATAATAAATTAAAACATTAGAAAACATAAAGAAAAATTCCTTGGGTTGCCTCCCAAGAAGCTCTTTAGTTAAAGTTGTGGCACGACATCTTTTGCCTATAAAATTTATGTCTCCATTTGGAAGAATTGAAATGGAGGCCCAAATTTAGATAAATACATCAAGGTGAGGACACAATGAAATATTTTCTATCTCACCACTTTAAAGATTTAAACCTTTTACCCAACTTCAAATCAAACTTTCTAATAGGCACCTTAGGTATTGGTGCGAGCATCCAAACTTCACTTGTTACCCATAAAATTTTGCATTTATTTTCTTTCAAGTGACGGGTTTCATTTTACCCTTTTGGAATGACAAACTCCAAAATGTAGGGATTTTCCTCCTCATTTTCAAAATTCATCATTTGCTTGGGTGGTTCGAATTCCATCACATCCACCAAGCATAATGTTTAAAAGTGGTTCGAGTGAGGTTTTTTCCTTAAGTCCAGAGTCTCATCTCTATTAGCATCCTCACCCTGAAATGGACTAGAGTCTTCATAAGAAATTTGGTT
This sequence comes from Capsicum annuum, assembly GCF_002878395.1. NCBI lineage: Eukaryota > Viridiplantae > Streptophyta > Magnoliopsida > Solanales > Solanaceae > Capsicum > Capsicum annuum. Next base: position 114,191,568 of record NC_061113.1, on the reverse strand, counting down.
TGATTCTTCTTTTGACTCTAGCCCCATTTCCTCAATCTTTGCATTATCTCTCATAATTGGTTCGGTTGGTTGGGAAATCATCGAGGATTTTTTAACATTGAGGTAATTTGGAAGAGTGGCCATATCTATGGTACTTGAATGATTAGCCTTCATACCCAGTTCTTCTATCCTTTTAATTTTCTCTATGCATGCCTCCATGGCTTGATGCATGTGGTGTATCTTATCCCTCGTTGTTTCTACCCGATCCAAAATACATTGAAGCATTGCTTCAACACCAATATTTTTAGTGCTTTGTTCTTGGATTGAGTTGAACTCTTCATTGGATTTGTGTATGAGATGCATATTATCTTACGTTGATTCTACCCAATCCAACATAAGTTGAAGCATTGCTTCAAAACCATCATTTACACTTCATTCTTCCTTTCCTTTATCATAAGACTTATCTCAATCATAAGAAGGAATAACAACTAGGTTAGCTCAACAGGGGTAGGGGGAATTCGGACAATCACTCTAATGTCCATCTCGACCACCATATAAAGAACAACCATACTCTTGATAAGATTGAGATGGTGCACACATCTCCCTCTGAGGAGCATAGTGATAATGTTGTCAAAAGTGGGGTCTATTACAATATGGACATGGATTCTCAAGATAAGATTTTCAACTAACAAATTCATATTCATTCCATTATGCCATAGTAATAAATAAACAAAAATAAAAATCTACCTAACACAAAAAACAAAAGAAAATCACAAATAAATATTTACAAGTTTGAATCAAAGCAAGTAAGCGAAAGTTCCAAACTAACTCAAAAAGCTAAATTGTTCCTCGGCAACAGCGCTATTTTTTATAAATCTTAACTTACACATCAATTTAAGTACAAGGCGGTCACTGTCAAAATATTTACCCAATTAAGAGTCAGGGTTGAATCCACGAGGAACAATGTGACTGGTGATTGAGTAAGTTCAAAATAAAATTTGCTTGCTAGGTTCAAACCTATGGTACAAGACTGTTTGAGGGTTTTCAATGCTTTCTAATGTGAAAGTAATTCTTGGGCTTATAAAGGACTAATTCAAGACCAAGAATAATTAGAGTATAATCAATTAAAATGGATCTTGGGTCTATGCTTTCCCAGGGGCAAGTTATGCATGGGAACATGATAATTCAATGCAAATTCTAATCGTTGATAATGTAGTAGGCTAGGTTTAAAGTTATTGAAGCTAGTTCTTCAACAAAAACACAAAGATATCACTCATTAACCCTTTCAAGTACCTAATGAGTGTAACAATTAAAGCCACCCATCACCTAAATTGGGTATCCCTATTTCTAGGATGATACCCATGGTATAGTGAACCTTTAAGTTACCCTTATGTCCAAGATAGTGAAAAATTGGCAAGAAATACCCATAAATTATCTACTATTGCTTTGGTTCCTATATCTCTCTTTCAAGGATGAGGTGGGTACCTAAAGTTTACCAAAAACCCCTCTTTCAAGGATGGTTTAAGCTTTCAAGAGCTTGGGATTTTCATCCATCAAACCCATTTGGGCATTTGATACTTTCATCCATAAATCCCAACCAATTTAATCAAGTAATAATAGAACCCATCATCAACATACTAAAATATACATAAATATATCACAACACACACATAATTGCATCTTACTCTAGCATAATCCCAAGAGGTAGATCTAGCAAATCATAATGGTAATAAATACAAACAAACTAATATTTCCATCAAACCTATCCATAATAAAATAATGAGAGGGAAACCATACTTTATAATCCAATGAATCTTTAATGGGTGATGCCAAATATACACTTTGGAGTTTTTCTAATTAATCCTTGTCTCAAATTAGTGCAAATTTTATCTCTAAGCCCTAAGAAATTACAAAAACCCTAAGCTAAGGATAAGTTAAAGATGATGGATAGTTGATAAATATGGATGATAATGAGATACAAAACCCTCATATTAGCCCTAATTCCACATTTGGAAAATATTACAAAAAGCCATATTGCTCTTGGTCTCTTTAAGCAAATTATAATTTTGCCATTAAAGCTTTTCTGCTCAGCCACGATAGCTATTTCTTGATCGCGTTCATGACTCCCACGATTGCAGTAGTCATATCGCAATCTCCCTTAAGCTGACTTGTTGACTAGATGTGATCGTGACCATCAAGCCGCAATTGCGGTAACAAAGGGTCTATTTCTGGGCCTACAATTCAGCTTTTATTCTTTTTCCTTATATTTCTTCTCTTTTTGACTTAAATGACTTGCTCATCTTTTCTTTTCAATGTTTCCTACACAAATAAGCATTAAGTAAGAGAATAACATAAAGAAAAAGGTAAAGCGTGATAGTTTAGGCTTAAAAAGTGCTAAAAATCATAAAATTAATGAATTATTAGTTATCTTGTCATATGTTTAGAATTCATCCAACATTGGGGATGTTGTTTTGGTTGGTTAGGTATAAGAGGGTTATCTCCGATCCTAGATGGACTTGAGATACTCGTCATGGCCAGGCCCTAGTTTAGGTAATGACAGATGGCATTAGAGCCTAGGTTTTGTGTCATTGGGTGTGCAATAAATCCGTGTCAAGTAGAGTCTCTTTTATGGATGTGTAGCGTGCCACACTTATAAGAGAGAGCCTATGAGGAGTTTAGGAATATTTCCTTTTCTTGCAATCTATTATTCAGGCTATAGAGTCTAAGGTCATGAAATCTTATCTAGTCCGGTATGTTCTTTTTCAAATCACACCTCTAAGAAAATTTTATGCTCATGGAAACTCTTATATCTCATCTAAGAACAATATCAACGAAACTCATCCTACCCCTGGGAATAGACTCAATCTACGATTGCTGGTTTTGATTGCCCTAATAGAGTTCAACTGGTCCCCCCAGTCCTCCTTAGGCACCTTACCGCGAAGTGTCCAATTCTAAGTTTTATCATTTTATTCATCTGTTGACCTAAATAGTAGTTTCTCTATAAAGCCAGTCTAGTCTTATTGGTGGGAGAAGGAAATAGGCTAAGATGGGAGAGAGGTAGAACAAGAAGTTTAGATTTTTAGAGTAGGGTGGAGGTCATCACAATAGCGGTAGACATGGGTGGACTAAGGAAGAGATTTGGGAAAATTCTTGTTCATACCCATCGCTAGAGCCATTTACCCAAAGTTGTTCGGTGATCATCATTTTCAAAAGGGTATCGGTCCTAGGGAATAGGGTTCCTAGTATAAGTCTAGTGGATCCCAGTTAGTCCCTCTCAATCCTCTTTATTGGTTTTGTGGTCAGTGGCATCGTGGGATTTTTTTGTGAGGGAATAATACAGGAACGACTATGAAGATCAATGTGTGTGCAAGTGTGACAAGAGGCCATCCAAGGAAGTGCAATTCTAAAGTGCCAGGAGGACCAAAATGCATACTAAAGTCACCCCACTCTACACTAGAGAGGCGGCCCTTAGTCATAAAGGGTTTTTTAGATAATTCACTTTGTTATGTAATAGACTATATAGTTTAGTATTAGGGTTTTCATTCCTTAGTTGATTATTGTTTTAAGTCATGAACCTTGAAACATCAAGTCCTCTTTTCACTTGAGGAAAAACTGAAATTAGGTCACAAGTGTGGATATCAATTGTGTTGCAATTGTTGGGTTGAAACGTTGGTGCTAGAGAAGGTAACATTCCTTTTATGTCTTAGTAGGGGATTGGAGATAGTTTGTGTAGGTTGAAATATCTAAGGTTTCCTGTAGTCTATATACTCCTTTTTGAATCTATTTATCCTTTTCATATATGTCTAGCCATTTGTGTTCTTGTGTTGTCATTTTGAATCCGTGTTGTGTCTTGTTATGTGTTGTGAATTTTAGACAATTTGTACCTTGTTTTGACCATCTGGTATCATTTGGTATCAGATCTAAGGCTGTTTTTGTTCCTACAATGCCAATCTTGGGCTTGGTAAGTTGAAAAATAAATAGAAAAAGGTTTTCTAAGTGTTGGTGTTCTTGGCCAAAGTGTTCTTGTTGTTGTTGTTGTGTTTGACCGAGATTTGTGTCTAGATCTAGGTGTTTTTTTGTTGTCTTAGTTATTTCTAGTGTTTGTTTTCCTTCTCTATAATACTTACTGAGTTTAAAACCAAGTTCTTGAGCTAATTTGTAAGTTGTTGTTGTTATTTTTCTTGTCCTTCATGTTGTGTTGAAAAAATATCTTTAAAAGGTGTTGTTTGATCTTAAAAAGAGAAAATAAGAGTGAAACTTCGTATTTTTCTTGGAAACATTTTCAAGACATCACCAAAATAGTAAAAGAACAAAAGATATTCAAAAAGTCGAGTTACTAAAAAGGAGTAAGACACTTTTTCAAGATTGTTCAAAAGGGGAAAGAGGACAAGACATCCAAAAAGGTTGTCTTTCCAAAAGAGTGTAAGTAGGTGAAAAGCTTTTGACTCTTGAGAAGTGGGTCTAAAACCTTGTATACCTACATACATAGCCGAAACTTCTTCATCAAAAGTGTGAAATTGAACAACTTAATTCTTGGAACAATTTCTTCAAATTCAACAACATTTCAAACGACCAATAGTTGTTGGCCACATCATCAATAAGGTTCAAAATTTGGGAATTCTTTGTTTGTCTTCTTTGTTTCCATTGGTCTCAACTTTGTTGACTCTTATACTAATTGGAAACTAGTAAATATCTACTAAGTTGCACATTATTTGTTGAGTACGTACTTCATGTTAGCGTTATTTTTGTGCTTTTCTCATTTTTGAGTCGTAGTATTTCTTGGTTCAAGTTCAGACATTACTTTCTTGAGTCTTCAAACAAAGAATCCACTCCTACCAAGAAGTAGACTTACTCCTCAACTCACCACAAACTACAAGTCAACTTGCAACACTTGTGACATTAAGTGTGAGATGGAAAAAGTGTAAGAAAGTATCGTGAGGTTGTTTGAACTAACGTGTGTTTTGTTTTGTAGGTTTTTTGCGGTATTATTGTTGGTGGGTTCAAGAACTTGAAAATTCCTGGTGTTGTTATGTGTGACATTGTGGACTATTTTAGTGTTTGGTTGGGCCATAACTTGAAGGTTTGCCTTAGGTATAATCGTAATGGAACCCGAGGTTTCAACCTCTCAACCCATGATGGACAACAATGTCATTAATGCTATATTATCTCATCTTGAAGCCATGTCCCATGACATTGCTAGAGTGAATGTGGGTATTGAAAATTTAAACTAAGACATAGCATCGGTGAAGGGTGAGCTGTTCACTATGGATGGGAGGTTATAGAACAAGTGGAAAGCCAAAAAAGCCAACCTTCTACCCCTCAAAAGAATTCACCAACTAATACTCCTGAGGCCTTGCACCTAATGTTATATCCACCAATTTCCACAAATCAAACCAATCCTTATTCCCAAAGCTGAGATCATGATAGGCCAATCCAGCCTCTACTTTACCAAGTCTAACAAGAAGGACTTGGAACCCAAATACCACTCCAAAACTCGATTCCTCCAATCCACATCCCACTTGACCAAAGACCTCACTGCTTACCAAATTCAATCCCATCACCACAAACTCCACTTAACCCAAATAGACTCGTTCGTGTAGTAGGGTATGGTAGAGAATATCAATATAAGGGATATGAGTCGTATGATAATGCTTACATGATAAGGGAGGAGATGAGGGTCAATTAAGGTGATCCAAGAAAAGTTCATGGATGAGATAAAACAATTGGTCATTGGAACCAATAAGGGAACTAAAACCGTGATGTAGGGCTAAATACTATCAAGATGGGGCTTCCAATATTCAAGGGTGAGAGTGATCCCAAAGAGTTTCTTCCATGGGAAATCCGCATATGAGAGTTTCTTCCAATTTAATGATCTTACCAAGGATAAAAAAAAGTTTGCTATGCAATCGTTCATATTAAAGGTTATGCTACTACATGGTGGGAGTATGTAAAGCAATTTGGCAATGTTTTGATAGAGGGGAAGCCCCCTCCTAGGTTTTGGTTAAGGTACCTCATGAGACAAAGGTACTTACCCAAAAGTTACCAACAAGAGCTCCTTCTCAAGTTGTATAACTTGAGGCAAGGAAACAAGAGCGTTGTGTCTTACTACAATGAGTTCCAACAACTCATTTTGAAACTTAATCACCGAGGGGAGAAATTAAGCCATGACATTGTACAATTCAAGTTTGGATTGAATAGAGATATCTCCTCATAATTGATACTTCACAAATTCAACACCATTGATGGCATCTTCCAAGCCACTTTAGAGGTTTAAAAGGAGCTAAAAGAGAAACCGAGGTACAAGTACAAGGGACAATCTCCATTGGGTTGTCACAAGGACAAGGAGAACTTATTCAATGCCTAAAATCATAATGTCGAGGCTGCTCAAGTTGAGAACAAGACCTCCCAAAGGTACCCACCAAGAAATGAAGGTAAATTGTACTTCTCTTCCCATTCTAAGGGCTTTTAATGTTTTAATTACCAAGGTTGTGGGTACAAGGCTAGTGAGTATCCAAATAGTATAAATATTATCCTAAGGGAGGGGAAATTATACTATCTTGGAGAGGATGTGTGACTTGAAATGGATGAGATTGATGAACAATCTCAAGATGGAGAGAAGACAGAAGTCAAGGGTCAAAGGAAGGAGGTGAGGAAGATGTTTAGCCATGTGATGGTGAGCTTGAAGTTCCATGTTTTGTGGTGAGAAGATCCATGATTATTAAGGCTTCGGTTGATCATATTCAAAGGGAGAACCTTTTTAACACCAAATACGTTTTTTAAGGGAGTTTTGTGCTCTATGATCATTGACGTAGGTAGTTGTACCAATATTGATAGTAGTACTTTCGTTGACGTCTTGAATATTCCCATAATCCCTTATAATAATACATACAAGATTCAATGGTTGAATGAGTGTGGGGAGTTAAAGGTAACCTGACATGTGATGATACGATTTAAGGTAGACAACTACCTTAATGAGGTGTTTTGTGATGTTGTTCCTATGAAATCATGTCATTTATTATTGAGGAGACCATGGAAATATGATAGAGCTACCGTGTATGATGGAATAACCAATAGGTACACTTTTGAGCTCTATGGCTGAAGATAGTACTTCACCCTCTCTCAATGTTACAAGTGACTAAATTTTATCAATAAGTAAAGGAGTTGGAGGAAAAGAGAAAGAAGAGGAGGAGAGGGAAAACCGAGAGTGTAAATAGTGAAGAAGGGGTGGCAGAAAGGGTTCAAGGAGGAAATAAGTCCCTACTTGTATGACTTAGCTGCAAGGCTCACTTATTTCTCACTAACAAAGGTACTAGCATTTTGCCTAGTGACGCCTTTTCTTGTGTGCAGGTTCATGATCATATGCTTCCTAAGGAGGATACCAAGAGGATTACTTACCTACACATGCTTGATGATCTCAAGGAGCACTTGGCTAAGCATCCAAGCTCTAGGACAGAATAAGAAGACTTGATTCAAAGAAGGAGCCGTGAAGGTGATGAATCAATAAATTTGAGGACAAATTTCTTCCAAGATGGAGAGGATGATACAAGCACGACTATGAAGATCGATGTTTGTGCAATTGTATCAAGAGTTCATCAAAGAAAGTGCAATGCTAAAGTATGAGGAGGACAAAAATGCACACTAAAGCCTCCCTACTCTACACTAAAGAGGCATCCCTTAGTCATTAAGGGTCTTTTAGAAAATTCACTTTGTTATGTAATAGACTATATATAATTTAGATTTGGAGTTTCCATTCTTAGTTAATTATTGCTGTAAGTCTTGAGCCTTGAAACACCAAGTCCTCTCTTCACTTGAGGTAAAACCAAAATTAGGTCACAAGTGTGGATATCACTTATGTTACAATTGTTGGCTTGAAATGTTGGTGCTAGAGCAGGTAACGTTCCTCTTGTGTCTTTGTAGGAGATTGGTGATAGTTTTTGTAGGTTGAAAGGGTCCTAAGTTTTGACATATCTTAGGATTCTTTAATATATACACTTCTTTATCAATCTACTTATCCTCTTTATATATTGCTACCCATTTATGTTCTTGTGTTTTTAGTTTGAATCTGTGTTGTGTCTTGTTGTGTGTTATGAATTGTGGACTATTTATGACTTGTTTGTCATGTTTGGTATTATTAGAATCCGTGCTTCAAGTATGGTCAACCCGACCATATGCAGTGGCATTATTCTTCAGTTAGTATTTCTACTTGATCCAATAAGATTCCGATTGGTAGCTCTTTAATTTTTGCACCAAGGGGTGCTACTTCTGATATCGACCCTTGCCAACATTATCTTTATACTCTTGCTACACACCAGGATACTGAGGCATCACCAGATATCATTACTGGTATGTTACAACTCTTTCCCTTTGATGTGTATTGCTTTCTTGATCTGGGGTCTACTCTATCTTATGTGACCCCTTATGTGACAGTTAATTATGGTTTTGATCTTTAGTATATTCTAGATCCTTTTCAGTGTCCTCTCCAGTAGGTAACTCCATTGTGGCTAAAAGGGTATAAAGGGGTTATGTGATGTCTATCCATGGTAGGGAGACCTTGGTAAATCTAATAGAGTTGGACATAGTAGACTTTGATCTGATTTTAGGAATGGATTGGTTGCATTCACTGTCAAACGTGTAGGGTTAGTTTCCATTTCCTAAATTAGATGGTAATTAAATTGGAAGGTAGTTCCCTAATGCATAAGAAAAGGTTCATTTCATATCTCCAAAAGGGTGCCTCTACCATCTAGTGCATGCTAAGAATTCTAGATTTAAAGTTCCTTCTTTGCAGTCTGTCCCTGTTGTTTGTGAATTTTTTGAGGTGTTTCCTGATGATCTTCCTAATGTTTCTCCTGATAGGAGATTGGATTTTTGGGATCGATCTCCTCTTATGTAATGACTTCATCTGAGTTGAAATAACTTAAGAAGTATTTGAAAGATCTTTTTGAAATGGGTATATTTACTCTAGCATTTCTTTGTAGGGATCTTTTATTCTTTTGTGCGTAGGGAGGATGGTTTCCTACGAATATGTATAGGTTATCGATATGTGAATAAGGAATTTAGGATAAACTCCTTGTGAGGTGGACCTTTTATATATATTATGCGGGGTACTTTATTAGTGGTGCATGATGATTGTTAGACACTAAGTTTGAACCTTAGATATTGATTTTGGTGAAAAAAGTATGTTACCTCGAGGATAGTAATGTGAGATTTATAGGAGTTAATTGGTAGGCTTGATGGGGAATGCAGAAGATATGAGGTTGATGACTTAGGGAATACTAGAGTATCAAAGTTAGGAAATATAGGTCGGAGGTCCAGGTTCAAACTGATGGATTGGGGACTAAGTCATGGTATGTATTAGGGATGGATTTGTAAGAATATGATGAACCCCAAGTAGCATCTGGATAGATAAGGTTTTAATTATAAGAGAGCCAAGTATTCGTAGTACATGTCTATGGTGATACCCCTTAGAGCATAGTGTTGTGCGTATAGGTTTAGTAAGATAGAGATAGAGGGATAATATTAAATTTTCTCCTAGTTGTGGACATCAGGGGAGAGTCGGGGTCAATTTGCTCCTATTATAGTGAGTCCCTCCTATTTCGGTTAAGAAGGAACTCTACTAGTTTCATATGCATTCTAATAGCTCTTATGCCTAAGTCCTACATTTTATATGACGCATATGTCCATACTCCAGCCCTTGAACTAAAGGAAATAATGGTTTTCTAAAATTTGAGCTTCAAAGTGTTCAATCTCTAAGCCATGACACTCATGATTCGTACATTCATGTCTCATGTTATGCCTAATTCTAAGAAATGGTGGTTTAAAGCAGAAATCCTTGCCTTATTCCTTGAATATAAATCTCGGCTTTGTGTAATATTACCCATGATATATGCAGTCGTGTTTCTCCTAGTGCCTAGTCCTAAGGACTCGTGCTATGGTATGTTTATGTCAGAACAGCCCTTTATTTATAACCTAGGTGGTTACTATAAAGTACTTCACACCTATTATACCGTGTCTTATTTAGTGGGTCTTACCTTGAGTAGTACGACAAGTAGGAGTCATAATTTAGCAGTAACCCCCTCATTCTTGATGCTTGTACTCTAGCTCCTCAGTGACCTTGCTTATGTTAGGATGGTAGCGTATATGGAAGTGTAGTAATGTTTTGGATGAGGGATTAGATGTTCTTTATTGTAAAAGCTTTTAGGATGACTACTCAGGCGAAAATTATAGATAAAGATGGAAGAGTAAGATGAACCTTTGTTATGTGAAATAGTTAAGAAGAAGAGATATGGTGAAATCTATCATGATAGTGATTGAAGTTTCTAGTTTTGAGTGGGAGATACGCAAAAAGGGGGTAACAAGAAAAGATTGAATGTTGTCATTGATAGATATACAAACCATTGTGTTATTTGATTAGTACTCCTTGATTAAGACCTAAGGTTACTTGATTGATGTGATAAGATCGAGTAGTACTATTTGAGTTGTGTAAAGTATAGTGACCCATGACTTAGACTAGCCTCTTTAACTCTGAGTTAGGATTTAACATGGGAGAGAGATGTAGCAAATACTCAGGTTATGTAGTTATATGCTTCACAGGGGAGTTAGAAGGTCGAAATGGTGTAGTGTTGTATTCATAGTTGAAATCTTAGTGGAGTGTGTGGCCATATTTAAGGGTTATTAGATGTATTGTCTGGGAGGAAGGATCTATGTAAGAAGATAGAGAGGAAATAAAATCCAAATAATCATTCTTATTCCCTGCTCCGGATAATCGTTCTTGAGGTATGTGCATTTCTTAAATTTTGTTTTCTAACTTTGTTAAAGGAAATTTGAAATTCCTTGGTACCTTGGTTTTTTATCTTTTTTAAAGGTAAGTTTGGTTGTGTTTTAAGTCTAATAGTGCTAATAAATTCGTTGTCCTATTATTCGAGGATGAATAATCCTGAGGGGGGAGTATGTAACACCCTAAGATTTTGGTCCTTTAAAATTTTTAGAGTTGTAAACTTTCTGCCCTAGAAATGACTCACCTGATGAATTATAATGTGTCTTTATGGGTCATAGGACCCAGTCGTAATGATCCCAGAGAGATTTACCTAGGTCACTTCCTTGATAACGTCTAGACTTAACTAGTCGTATAAACTCCTAACGAGTCATAAGGAGGGTATTTTGTAAGTTGTCTAAGGTAGTGCCTTTATTGAAACTGTTGAGACTACGACTTAACCCTAAGAGTCATACTATCTCATTATGAGATGTAAGGTTCCAGTCGTAGGGTATATAGTAAAGAGCCCAATGGGGTTCTGATTTGGCTACGACTGGATAGTCCAAGTCGTATAGATGACCCTACGAGGCATCAGGTCACTCGTAGCTACTGGGCGATGTTTTCCTATCTTTTTAGTAAGGGTATTTTGGACATTTCCCTCTTTCTCTAAACATAACCCACAAACTATAAACCCTATTGAGACTTTATTTTCACCCATAACTCATCAAAGCAAATACTCTTTTATCTTAAAATCTCTCTTAGCAACAATACTTAAGGTTTCAAAAAAGTGGGTCAACTAGAGCTTCCAAGGGAAAACTATCCCCATAATCTTGGGTATTTCTGGCATGTTGTTAATTTGAAAACGAATGCGATTTAAAGTGTAAGATATTGATGTTTGTATTGAAACAAGGGTTGAGGGTATTGAATGTTTATTGTTTAACAATATTTTCCCATGGTTTATTATTGAGTATTCATTCTTTAATAATAGCTTTGACATTATGGGTGCATGGGTATGGTGAATGAGATAGGGAATTGTGATTTTCCCTAAACTTGTGAGTTTTGAAGTGGTTATGACCCCAATCCCGTATTTTGAAATTGATAGTTAGTTATGAGAAATATAAGAATTGAACTATTCTAGAACTATTGCATTGTGATGTTGAATTGAACCTTATGTAATTGTGCTCTCACAAGTTATTGCAAAATTGAACTAAGGGGTTTGTGAATTCCCCCAAGTAATGTAATTGTTTAGGCATGTTGTTGTTACCTTGCAAGTGCAGTTGGTATGATAATACCAACAATGTATGCCATAATGTGTAATATGGTTTAATGAATGGGAATGTGTGATCAATATTTTAATTGGGCTTATAAAGAGGGTCGTGTAGCTGAGTCGTCAAAGTGGAGGTCTGAGTGCCCAACACTTGGAATCGCGCTAGCCAGTGCAGGGGTCATTAAGGCTTGGGGGTTCGAGTCCCCTATATCACATATCATGATTGAGTGCTTAAGTCACCTTAGTATATGATTGGAAGGTTTGAGTCCCCCATGCATATATATATGATCATTCCCTGGTTCATACAGCTACACGCACTAGGGCCTGACCAGGGGTGAGAACTGGTCCCATATAGCCCGTGGGTACTATTATATGATGGTTGAGCTACACAATCCAGGATAAAGTTGTAAAGTGCACGTTAAGCCTTGTTCCTTATCATGGCATGTGATATATATATATATATATGTATATGCATTTTACTATGTTCATTGGATTTTTAATGAGTTTGAAAATGTTGATCATGGCATTATGTATCCTTATCCCTGAGTTGCATGTTAGCATTCACCCTGCTAACTGTCATCGGATGTTGTATCCCCATGCGATGCAGGAATTGGCCATACTTCTATTTCTCCTACACCGTGATTCAGAGTTGGGTTCAGTTCATGAGTAGACATTGAAATGGTGAGCTTCCATACATTGGAATTCTACATTTCATATTTTAGTCTCTTATGTCTCAGATTGTTTAGACTTGTTTTGGCTATAGTCGGGGGGCTTGTCCCAACACTTTATTGGTATTCAATTTTGGTCCATTGTTTAGAAGTCTTTGTTGGAATACTATGGGCTTGGGTGTTGTTGGTAGGTTATTTGGCTGGTTTCTGATTGACTGATTAAAGACATGGTTTAAATATGTTTAAGCTTATGTTTATGTTATCTTGTTACATGTTCGAAATTCATCTGACATTAGGGATGTTGTGTTGGTTGGTTATGTGCAAGGGGTCATCTTCGGTCCCCGACAGACTTGAGATAGGTGTCACGGCCAGGCCCTGGTTCGGTCATGACACACCAACAACCTCTCGATACCCTTTGGCGAATATCACTCATCTCCTCTCAGCCTCAGAATTTCGCGTAACTAACTGTTGTCTTGGACCCTCGTTTAACCATCTCCTCTCGGTCGCAGGTTATTAGATAAGTTCTTATAGCCTTGAATCACTGTTGCAGTCTTCTTTTACTAATCTCTACCCTCTTTCAAGTTCGTAGTGATTACAGGTGGGTTACTAACATTTGCAACCATTAGAAAACTGAATTAAAGTGAATAAAACCACAATACATGTTGCAACAATGATTTAGAAGGATTGCACACTTACCCTACTTCATTAATCCACCAAGGTTCCCATAACCCTAGCTAAGGGAGTTACCCTCTCATAATTATGAAGCAATCCATGGAATTCATAAGTGAAAGCATAAAACAATCTTACAATAATAGATGAAGAAATCCCAAAGTCTCATATCAATTAAATCAACCAAAAACTAAGAACACATGAATCCCGAGATCAAAATCCAACCTAAGTATCAAAATATATGTTTGTAAATAGTATGAGTGCATATATTAACTAAAAACTTCAAAACAATAATTATAAATTACATAAAAATCCTAGGAATCCTTTCCAAAACAAAAGAGGAAAACTCGAGTCAGTGGCTACCTACGGTGCCACTTATGGGTTGTAGGTGGAACCTATGGTCCGTAGGTGGCCCCACGTAGGTGACAATGTCTTCAAAACTTTTGTAGGATCTCTGAACTTTGAATTTTGGCACCTACGGGCCATAGGTGCCCCATCGTAGGTAGTAGAGGGCTAAAATTTCAAATTTTTTATCTCTGAAACTCAGCTCTCTCATATTTGTTATGGCACGTTCGCCACGTAGATAGTACCTATGGATTGTAGGTGCCCATGTAGGTGGTCCAAAACTTTAATTTTACACTTAGTTTGTCTTGTTTAACTCCCAAAAACTTGTTTCCTATAAAACACAACACAAAACATTATATATAACAAAACAACCTAAGTAACTGTATATTTTTGTAGTTTTAAGCCTCGAAAGTGCTATGAAATGATAGCACATCACTTACCTACTAGAGGAATAAAGTATGTGCCATCATGACTTGTAAATTAGGTTGTGACACTACCTATTTCTAGGAAGGGCCTTTCCAATATGATAGGGACATCAAAATTAACCTCATAATCGAGAATCACAAAATCAGCATGGAATATTTAAAAAGCTAACTTTTCCAACACATCACACAGTATACCAATTGAATTTTTCACAGTGTGACTGACTATCAATAATCTAATAGAGGTCGCCTTCGGTGATCCAATCCCAACTTCTTGTATATAACTAGTGGCATCATATTAATGCTACCTCCTAGATCACATAATGCTTGTGAAAAATTAAAGGACCTAATAGTACAAGGGGTGGTGAATGCTCCGAGAACCTCTATCTTTTCAACTGAAGATCGTGAGGCAATAGAGCTACAGTGATGTATATTATCAGAAATCTCAAAACTCACCATCCTCTTTTTATTCGCTAAATGCTTAATGAATTTTGTAAAACCCGGCATCTGCTTTGATTCTTAAACAAGAGAAATATTTACAGATAATTCATTCAAAATTGACATAAATTTCTAATATTTACTTCTTCAACTTTCTTCTTTAACCTTTGAGGAAAAGGTGGGAGAGGTTGTGGAATGGGTTTCATTACTAGTGAGAACTCCTTACCCTTTCCTTTATCATCATTCGCTCATTTCTCTTTAACCATCAGTATATGAGATGCCTCCCCATTAGTTACCAACTTCTTTATTTTTATGTCGGGCTCATCATCAACATACACAATATCATTTCTCACCTTATCAACCATAGGCATATGTGGATCAATAGTAGCCTGACCATTCCTAGTAGTTATAGCTAGGCAGTGGCTATCATTCTTTGAATTTTGAATAGTATTTCTAGGAAGTGTGTTGGTTGACGTTAATTCAATGTGGCAAACATCTACCCAAATTATTTCTTAAGCTGCTTAATTGTGATTTTATATGACTTACTTTCTTGAAATATCTGGTTGTATGTAACTTAGCCTTAATTTCCTTAAGGAAACTCTCTTGTCCCTCTGAACCATTCGCAAGCTAGAAAGCAATGCTCTATTCTCAAACTTCTGGACTTAATATCATATTTCCCCAGTGGAACATAAAGACCACTCTTCTCTTTGTAGTCATCTTTTCTCCTCTAGTCACCATCATGACCTATACTTTTGTCCTTATACTTATCATTCCAGTACTTCTTACCTTGATTCCCTTGTCTCGGGTTCCAAATGTCTTGACTATACCTTTATTCCTTGGCTTGGAAACCTGCCTTCTTCCTATCCAAGTACTTCCCTTATTCTTCAGAATCAAACTCATCATATTTAGAAGCCTTACTTCGAGTACCCATATTATTTACCTTTTCCACTCCAATAGTTGTAAATTGCTTAGTAAGCAACCCAATCTCAGTCCTTAGTTATGCTACCTCTTGAGCCAATGTCTCATCCAATGCTCTCTGCTTAATAGAATCACCAGTCACATAAATACCTGGTAGATCTATCTTCCTTTCAAGTATGCCACCCTCGTAGGTCTTAGTAATCCACCCTAAGATTTCTAAAGCCTAATCCCATCGAAGACTCATAAAAGCTCCGCCTATAATAGTATCTACTACAGCCTTGGTATTTGCATTCAAGGCTATGTAGAATATCTCAAGCAAGTTTTTCTCTGTGATTTTGTGATTTGGAACATTTATCTGCTTCTTCTTGAACCTTAACCATGTCTCATAGAGTTCCCCTAAATATAACTTTCTAAAAATATAGATCTCATCTTTCAATTGTATCATTCTAGAGATCGAAAAAAATCAGTCCAAGAACTGTTTCCTTAACTTGTTCCAAGTGGTAACGGACCCACAAGGCAGCTATCCTAACTATAAAGTCGCTTCTTCTGTAAGAGACAATGGGAACAAGCTGATTTTAATAGCTTCCTGACACACCCCAGCAGATTGTATGAAGTGAAAATCCCCAGAAAGTTCATAAGGTACATTTTTTATCATCAATAGGTAAACCAACAAACACTCCCTTTAAGTTCAACAACAGGATCATTGTCCTTGCAAGGTCAAACTTCGTTCCTTGGGGTGATTCTAGGGGAATGATAAAACCTATCTTAATTGGTTAAACAGACCCTAAATCTTCTTCTAGATCATCATAAATAGGCAAATACTGATAAATTGGCGGTTGACCTATTACTTTAAATC
Source organism: Capsicum annuum (assembly GCF_002878395.1). NCBI lineage: Eukaryota > Viridiplantae > Streptophyta > Magnoliopsida > Solanales > Solanaceae > Capsicum > Capsicum annuum. The sequence continues at coordinate 114,175,256 of NC_061113.1, read as the reverse complement.
CTATCTTTACCGAGTACCGCTCAATAATCTTTCTCTATCTGTCTATCCCCTTTCTTAATATGTCGAGCAAGTGTGAGCCTAGCATTTTCTTTAGCCATTAACCAAGTAGTGGTTTGGTTAGTAGTTTCTTGAATGCTATGTTGAGGTGGACGATTCAATGTGGATGGGTCATCCTAGGCCCCTTCATGCCGAGCTCCGTTATCATACTCTTATACATTTTTCATCTTATGATTCTGTCATTAGGTCCATTCATTCTTACGATCAAATGGAATCAGGGGATTGCCTTGACTTCAAGTACTAGGCATGTACAAACGTGAGCCCTAGAAATAGTAGAAAACTAGAAATCAACAAATGAAACCAACAACTTCAACAAACTCAATTAATCAATCTGTAACTATATTTCTCAACAATAGTGCAAAAATTTGATGTCGCCCAAATTACACCTCCAAGAAAGTATAAAGTAGTCATTTGTCAAATATAAAACCCAACCAGGTTGGGGTTGATCTCTCGTGGAATAGGTCAAAAATATATCATGAACATGTTGATGTAATTTGAAACAATGGAATGTAAAAATGGGGGTTTTGTAAAAATAAGAGTAATAGTAACAGTGATGGGTAATTAAGGTTATAATCAATATGAGACGATCACTAGGATTGTGTTCCCCCTGACATCATAACTCCATAGATTGGTCTTTTTTTTCAAACTATCTCAGAGCTTTGCATGAAAAATCTAACAAGTTATGTATCACCTAACCGTCTCTCAACCTTGGTTTGGGTGAATTCCACTTATCTCCTCTCAATATCAAAGTGTTGCACTACCTACCCTTGTTGTATGATCACAAATTAACTATCTCCTCTCTGTCGTAAGTTAATAAGATAAAGGTTGATAGCTTCAAATTCCTATTATGATGTCCTTTTCCTAATCTTTACCTCTCTCTCGAGAAAGTATTTGTCATGACCTAAACCATGGCATCGTCATGATAGGTATCTCAAGTCCATCGAGGATCAGAGACCATCCACGTTTCCTAGTCAAATCAAACACAATGTCCAATAGAGACTGAATTCTGAACATATAACAATCTAAGATATGAAATATCAAAGGAATCCCTGATAATTAAATATCCAACAACCAATAACTGAAACCACCCAAGTCCACAGCAATATCTACTACTAAAAGCCAAACTAAGTCGAAATATGCCCCCGACGCTGAAAATGATAATGTCAATAATAATATTAATGTGAACTCTTCAATTCTAGTCCATGGAAGAAAACTGATGAAATGGCCAGGTCTTTTGGAGAATGGAAGCTCACCACTTCACCACCAATGACTAACGAACCGACCTGATCCATTTAACACTACGCAGGAAAAGTAGAAGCATCTCTGATGCTTGCATCGCGTAGGGATATAATGTCTAGAGATGGTTAGTGGGTTGAGAACTAGCGTGTAACTCAAGAATAGGGGATAAAATAATGGCATGATCCAAATTTTAGCTCATTCAAAACTAATGCACTCAATCATATATATATATATATAGGGATGTATATATATATATATATATATATATATATATATATAGGGATGTCATGCTGGGATAGGGAAGTAAGGCTTAGCATAAAGTAAACTTTATCCTAGACTATGTAGCTCAACCATCTTAAACAGGCACCCACGGGCTATATAGGTTAAGCTCCCCTTGCTGAAAGGACCCCAGCGCATGTTAGCCACACGAATCGGAGGTATCAAGGAAGACTAGGGAATGCCCCGACCCCATATCAATCCAAGATACAATGTATCATTAATTTGAACTAGGCACACAGGTAATCAAGATGAAAACTCTGGTCGAAAAACATGAGTCTCCTGCATAAGTCATCCAAGACCCACACTTTCACGAATTCGCTACATAACCCCTATTAAGCCCAATTTAAAGCAAGTTTCATATAACCCATATATTATACAAAGAACCAACTCTTAAGGCACACCATGGGTATCGTCATACCCTTGCACTTGCAATCTTGTATATATGCCATAACAATCATATTAACTTAGGGAATGCCTGAACCCCTTTGTTCATTAAATCAAATCATAGCTAACAAGACTTTCAAAATCCATGTTCATTGTTTAATCATTTATGCAATTCCATAACATAGGTGGATACGTTAAACTAAGTGCAATTTCATAATTCAAGCCCTTTACACAAGTAGGCTATGTAATTCAAGCCCTTTACACAAGTGGATTGTTTAATCGTTTATGAAATGCCATAACATAGGTGGGTACTTTAAACCAAGTGATAATTTCATAATTCAAGCCCTTTACATAAGTGGGTTGAGGGAACACAATTATTTAGAACCAACTCTAATCTCAAAACGTCAATTTGGGGAAAACCATGGCCCCTTAGTTTATTCACCATTACCATGTACCCCATAAGTTCAAAACTATTATTAAAGCATAAACAATGCAAAATGAATCATGGAAAAAAAATTGAAGAATCAACCAAGTCAAACCCTCAACCACAACAAAACCATATTCAAATCCATACAATTTAACTCATGTAAAACACATGATTTTCATAAATTAATAATTGGGGAAGAGTAACATGCCTGAAAAACCAAAATTTATGGAGGGACATCAACCCTTGAGCCCTTAGATGATTAACTTCTTGGAAACCCTAAGTATCTTTCCCTTAGAGACTTTTGAGAGAAGAGAGTGTTTTTTTATTGTGTTATCAATGAAAAATAACCCCCTTTAGTGATTGATGGACGTGGGGTCTAAGTAAGGGAAAAGGAGAATTGATCGGAATTCCCATAATGAAAAGAATAAAAATTGACCGCCCAGTTGCTACGAGTGACCTTGTGACTCGTAGGATCACCTTACGACTCGTAAGGTCCCACTTGTAAGCTGGACAATGTCCACAATCATTGATACTGACTTGGATATGATTTGTACCATACAACTCATACTCAGTCATTATGACTCGGATGGTCCAGTCGTTGTCAAAGAAGAAAAAATTAGGCATCAAACTAGTAAGGCTACGAAAAACACCGTACGATTTATTTCAAGTCTTTACGAATAGAATCCTGTAGTCGTAGCCATAGAAGAATATCCAGACCAACATACTGGCCAGGATATGATTGGGTCCTTAAGACCCATCAAGACTTCCTATGACTTGTATAGAGAGTTGTAGTGTAGGCAGTGAGGATAAAATTTCAGAAATTTTCAAGGACCAAAAATTTTGGGTGTTGAATTCTCCACTCCTCAGGATCATTTATCCTTAAATGATTGGACAAGGCTTTTTTTAGCAAATTTGACACCAAGTATATCCACACTTACCCTTAACAAAGAAAGAAATCAAGGATATCAAGGAAATCACAATTTCCTTTAACAAAGTCCAAAAACCAAGATTTCAAGGAATCCACAAACCTCAAGAACTATTGTCCGGAGCAGGAAACAAGAATGGGTATTTTGACTTTATGTCTACCTCGACTTCCCATGTATCTTCTTCAAGGTTTTGGTTCCTCCATATAACCGTTACCAAAGCCACGTCTTTTGTTCACAATTGATGGACTTGCCAATCCAAAATCTTTATCGAGACCTCCTCATAAGACAAAGAATTCGAGACACCCACACTCTCCCAAGGAACAACCAAGAAAGGATAATCCACACACTTCTTCAATATTAACACATGGAAGACCCAATGAATAGAACCCATACTTGAAGGCAATTCCAACTCATAAGCCACATTGCCCACTCACCTCAAAATATGATATGGACCCACATAATGATTACTGAGCTTCTCATTCTTTCCAAAATGTATCACTCCCTACATAGAAGACACTATCAAGAACACCAAATCACCCTCATCAAACTTCAAGTCCCATCGCCTTATGTTTGCATAAGACTTTTGAAAAATTTAGGTAGTTTTAAGCCTATCTATAATGCCTTCACCTTCTCCATAGCTTGGTGAACTAAGTCGGGACCATACAACCTATTCTCGCCAATCTCAAACTACCCAATAGGAGACCTACATCTCCTACCATACAAAGCTTTGAACAAAGCCATCCTAATACCAAAATGCTATCTATTGTTATATGCAAACTCAATGAGAGAAAAATAATCAAATCAATCCACAAAAATCAATCACATAAGATCTTACAATATCCTCCAAAGTTTGTATTATCCACTCTGCCTGTCCACCCATCTGAAGGTGGGAAGAGGTGCTAAGGTTCACCTTAGTTCCCAAACCTCTCTAGAAGGAATGTCAAATAAGAGATGAGAATTGATTACCTCAATCAGATATGATGGAAATGGGAGCACCATGCAATTTCATGATCTCCTCAACGAAGAGCTTAGCATGCAATCCTCCATCGAATAGTTACTCCTCACTAGCAAGAAGTGAACAGACTTAGTAATCTTACCCATGATGACCCAAATGGAATCAAATTGATGGCGAGACCGCGGAATACTCTTGCACCTAAGCACACACGCAAGGGTATGTGGTCTCACTAAGTAATACAGTGGCCTAAAATAAAGCCGAACATGGATCCCTCAGAGACTTATTTTAACAACTATCCTATTCTAGTCCTACTATTAAGATTAAATTAATGTGAATGTAATGAATAGAGTTTTGAAAGTTATACACTATATGTAAAGTAAGCAGTGCATAAAAGTATAGACTTGAGACAATCAATGAATTAAGACTCGGGGCTAAAGCACTAAAAACAATTATACTATGCTATTGAACTTCATTGGTTAATTTACTTATCTTGGTTGTTGATTCACGGGGTTGATTTTATGATCATGGTCGCTCAACCTCTAACCACCTATCTAACTTAGACCTCCAACTAAATCATTGAGTGGGGTTGTAAGAACTAACCTAAACACGTTTACATTTTATCCCATAGTGAACCAAGTACGACTTTTAGGTATATCCCTATCTGAGATGCTAATTCAAATCCCCTATTTTATAAAGGAATAAGAACACTACTCTATTTACCCCCACATTCCATCTTCTTCTTCTCTTTCCAGATATTACAAGGTCGACAATATATGTATTATAAGGGTCACAAATCATTAAAATAATGATAAAGAGGGTAAAAAAACAACCAAATATGATAAATAAACAAAACCAGATTAATTTGTAGCAATCATAGCCATGTTCTTGGCTTTAACCTCAGAAAGGGAGCTTTTAGCCATTAATCGACATAACCATAATCCAAATCAATAAGTATGTGATTAAATATATTAAAAGGATAAAGTAAATAAAAATAAACCCAAAAATAAGAGTTGAGCAGCCCCTATCCAAGTCCAAAAACATCCAAAAGATGCCCAAGGTAATTAAAAAGTGTTCAAAGTGTTCTATTTATAAAGGTAATTTTTTTCGTGTGTGGAGTAAAGCGTGTGTCGCATTAGTCAGCCCTTCTGGAGGGAGTGGCATGTCACATGGCTTAATCCACAAGAGAGAAAGTATTCCACGTTGCCTACTCCACCAGGGAGAGGTCCGCACAACCCCTATTTTGAATTGGCTAACTGGAATTGTAACTTCATCGATTAACTTTGCCTGGTCCCATTCTTCTCCATCCTAAGCCTTTTGGTATTGCTTACTTTTAATTCCCAGACTATGTATACTCTACATATCCTTAAAATGAACTCACCAAGAATCATAGATGATCAAACACCAAAGATTTGAGCTCAAAACACCACAACATACACAAAACTGAACTAAAAACTCGAGCTAAGACTAGGCTTGCCCAAGTTGATCTTTAACTCATGTTTTGACTCTTGGGTTATTTCAATTGCACTTTGAACATTATAAACGTGTTTTTCCTCACATAAGTACACAATAAAACCACATTAGGAACTCATACAACACATTAGAATCCATCATGATAGGCTAGAATGACACTTATCTCAAGATAGTAAAACTAGTTTTCTTGTCTAGACTCTAAATGATTGATTTGAATCCAAACTTGTTTAAAAACACTTTTAAACATTGTAATCCACTACTTGAACACTTAGATGCGTATTTATATCATTATTAACACAAAACACATGAATTGTACTCAAAATAAGGCTAAATAAGCTAGGATAACCACATTAAAGTGCATAAATACACCCAACATCAAAGACTAGTAATAGAATCCATGTTAATCACTTCCCATTTCCACACGGGCAATTCAATCTCTGGAGATAAACCACCAGGCCTCAAATTCCCAACCTTCACTTGCTGACACACTATGCACTTAACAACAAAATTAGCCATATCCCTCTTTATGTTATTCCACCAATATATATTTTTCAAGTTATGGTACATCTTTGTTGCACCAGGATGAACAGTATACCTCGACTTGTGAGCCTCAGCCAAGATTCTCCTTCACAGTCCATCCCTATTAGGAACACATAATCTATATTGGTACCTCAAGATACCATCACCACCAATCTCAAAAGCCATCAACTTCTAGAAACCCACATCATCCTTGATCCGAATTAAGATAGGATCCAAAACCCGCTTCTCTTTTACCTCAGCACAAAGAGATGACTTCACCACCTCTTGCACCATTACACCATCATCCTCAATGTTACAAACTCCAAGATTATCCAAACGATAAATATCCTTTACCAACTGTCACTTTTCCTCCTCTACATGAGATAAACCTCCCATAGGTAACCTACTAAGAGCATTAATAACTACATTAGCTTTACCTGGATGATAATAAAGACTCATGTCATAGTCCTTGGGAAACTCAAGTCATCTTCTCTACCATAATTTAGCTCCTTCTAAGAGAACACATACTATACATTCTTATGAACTCAGAATATATGAACATGAACAAAAATTGTGATACCAAATCTCCAAAGCAAAGATCATAACCAATAATTCCAAATCATGCATCGGATTATTCTTCTCGAACATCTACAACTACCTAGAAGCATATGCAACCACTTTTCCATACTGCATTAACACATAACCCAGTTCCACATATGATGCATCAAAATAAACAACAAAGCCATCGGTACCCACAGCTAGCGTTAAAACTAGAGCCGAAGTCAACTTATCCTTCAACTTCTCAAAAATACCCTCACAAGCATCAGACCATATAAACTTTACCTTCTTCTGAGTAAACTTAGTCAATAGAGCTTTAATAGAAGATAAAATCTCTACAAACCTTCTATAATATCTATCTAAACCTAAGAATCTCTGAATATCGATTGGGGTCATAGGTTTAGGCTACTTCTTAACCACCGCAACTTTCTATGGATCTATTATGATCCCTTCACGAGAAACAAAATAACTCAGATAGGTCACAGCATTCAACAAAAACTCACACTTTGAGAACTTTGCATACAATTATTGATCTTTCAAGGTTTACAACATAAGACGGGGGTGATCAGCATGATATGCCTCACTCTTAGAGTACACCAAAATATCATCAATAAATATAATAACGAACAAATCCAAGACCTAAAAAATACCCATTTCAAAAGATCCATAAATACCTAATAATGTCCAAGCTACACCTTCAATCTAAAGATATGCAGTCGTTGTCAAACATAGTAACCCAACAAATATTGGAGTCGAATCCAAAGGGTATGTGGAATTGTGGCTCTCAGCTGTTGTAATAAACGGGTAAAACTAGAAAAGTAAATAAGGGGATTTGAGTAGCAATATTAAACTAGTAGTTATTATCAACTTTGGATGTAATCAGTCATTGGTGAACACTAGGATGTTATTCCCCTTGGATTTTTAACTTCGTAGGCTTGTCGTGCTTTGTTGAACCAACCCAATACCTTGCATGCAGAATCTGATAAGTTATTTACCATTAATCCCCTTTTGAACTAGCTAACGGATTTTACCCTTTACCTTTTGAGTCTTAGGTTGTCGCCTTACTAACTCTTGTCCTATATCCTAGTTAACTAGTATCTTTTGACTCTCTATTTATTAGATGACAGATAACAATCTTACTTAGATAATATAAAGTAGTGTGGATCGACAGTTAAACTATTGTAATTATCTTTATCTTGTCATTACTCGTCTTTTAGAGTGAGTATTAATAATCTAGGTGGGATCCTAACATTTGCAACCACTAAAATAACTATTAAAGTAAAGATAATACAATGCATGCATGGGTATTAGTTCAGAACAACAGTAGCTCTTCCCCTACTTCCTCAATCTGCTAGGGTTTCCATAACCCAAGCTAAGGGTTTTTAACCGCTCATGCTTATTAAAGAATCAACAACATTCATGATTGAAAGAATAAGATGAAATAACAATAATCACAACTAAAAACCCAAAAATTTAACTGAATTAAGCAACCAAAGTCAATACAAGAGAATTCCAAGACTAAAATCAAATCTCGAAATCAAAATATATTTGTAAGTCCCAAGAGTGGTAACTACTACCAGAAAATACATAAAGGGTATTTATAGTACATGAGGAAACTGTAAAATTAAAGACCGAACAAAAAGGATCGGTGGCCACTAACATGTGTCTACATGCAGCTAGCCTTGGGCACATGAGCCACATGCAGCCTGACCTTAGGCGCATGAAGACACCTATAAGTGCCAAAAAATATTTCTTACACCTTCTACTCTCGGGATTTTGGTCTTCTGACACTTACCCTACCTAGATGCAGTCCATATGTGCTATATATAGTCCATATGTTGACATAGGTAAGAGCCGAAAGTTCTTTTTCATCTCTTTCACTCTCTAGTTATTCAATTTTGGCACTAAATTTAGTCTAATAAAGACCACATATGCTATATGTGGTCCATATGTAGACATAGGTAAGTGCTACACCTTCCAATACTTGCAACCAAACTTTAAATATCATATGCTTTGGTCACGTACATCAGAAAGTGTCACGAATACAAAAAATTGGTCAAGTACTAAAAACTCTATTTTTTTATCTTTCTTCATAAAATTAGAATCCAAAACCTACTTTCCTGCCAAACATACCCAAACACATCATATCTAACAAAACAACATAAGAAACTGTCATATTTTCATCGTTTTAAGCATCGAAAGTGCTATATTTCTATAGCACATCAACACCCTCAATATAGAGCGTTTGCATATCCGCAGGAAACATAACACAACAAAACAAAATATGATGCTTAACTAGGAGAATCTATGTTATCCAAGGAAGCCAATCAGCACTTTAAGCTCAAACCACAATACCCCCTTCTATCTTAACTTTTCAAAACCAGCTATATATAAATATGAAGCAAAATAATGTGACACAATGAGATCAAGGTATGGAATTATATAAGCAACAGACAACCATACATACATACAAGTTACACTTCCTAAACATGTAAGCATCTAGCAATATATCTCATGTGCCTTTACAACAAAGAAGTCCGACTCACTCATATGAAATAATGCATGTCAATATAGGGATAGTCAAAAGACACTCACACTCAGTAGAGAAGTTCCAATCAATGTGAATCAAATACCATAGGCTTTTCCTTATTTTCTTTACCTTACCATTTAGACAGTCACGTTAGGATCACTATAGGACTTTTCTCGATTTGAAATGTAGGCTTGGGGGCTGGTATAGTGCATATTCACATATCAAATGTCTATGCCTCCTTGGCAATACACTAATTTTTGGTTTCACTTAATAACCTCATTTTTTATTCCACCCTTATTTCTCCTTTTTTAATTCTTTATTGAACATTCAAGTTGGGTGTGGTCTTTTATTCTTTCTTTTTTCACTTATACACAATTTTTCTTTTTCTTTCTTTTGCTACCGCACCCAGCCCTACTAATTTTTTCTCTTATTTGGACCCTATACATACCCATGTTACATCACATACCCTTATGATAGCCACCCTTAACTTAGGCAATTTTCCTGAGTTGAGGTGTATAATGTCCAAGGAGGAATGGTCCAAAAGAGGTTACCACAACACAAATAGGAAAATGACAAGTGAAATAAGAAAAATAGGCTATACATCTCAAACAAGGATCAAGGGATACTATTTCACATATGGAAGGTCACTTAGGCTAAAAGTGGACTAAAATAAAAAATGGCCTATGATCCTTTCGTAACCAACTATCCTACAACCTAGGAAAGTCTAACCGGCAAGTTCTGAATTGAACACATAAAGGGAACTAAGTCGCATCTCACACACATGGCATAGAGTCAATATTACACACTACTACTTATCCGATTAATGGAATTATTAGCAAGTAATTATAATATCCCTAATACTAGTGCAATAAAAAGATCCATAATGTTCACACTTATGTATATTCACACAGTTCTAAAACAAAATTTTGAAGGGGTATAATTTTTATCAAAAATCAATCAAAAATATGACAACTTCCCTAAATACTTAAAAATCTCCTAGTTACACAAAAAAACAACACAATACAAAATAAAACACCTTAAGACACATATTTTAATTTAGACATGCTGGTTCTACAACTATACCTCAACCGATAGAAAAATAAGCACAATAATAAAAACTTATGGTGGCTATGGTATACCCCACCCCCAACTAAAAACTGTGCATTATCCCTAATGAATAAAAATAATATAAAATAAAGGGAATGAGGACATACTTGGGATGCACAAATTGTCTGTGTCATAACATCCCCAAATAGGGGTATCTCCACTAGCGGAGGTGGTGGTGGTGGTGGTGCACTGCTAGAAGATGCATCCACTGCTACCTTTGAACGCCTCAGTCTCTCAACAACTGCAAAATCTATTGAAATCATATCTGGCCTTTTTAAAGGCTTGGTCATATGGCATATTGGGATGTTGCAGATCCCCAAATGTCCTCTCTTAGCCCCAACTACTGGAACTACCTCATCATCCTCTGAAAATAAATCAAATTATTTGGGCCCATAAAGGTAATATTCAAACCAATGGGGTATGACTGGAGGAGCATCCATTATATTTCTCTTTGTGAGAGAGCGTACCTCTGCTCACAAGGTGTCCACATCTTCTCTAATCTGACCTGAAACTGATGTCTCAATCTCTATAAACCAGGCTGCAACATGTCTCTCAAAAGCATCGATAAGTGCATATAAATCAGCATGTAACTCTAACATAGAATCTTTGTGTGCGAAATTCCATTTGGCCTCTGTCGTCTCTAGTTTAGTCTGGACCTACGGCTAGATCTGCCCATATTGTGTAGCCAGCTCAGTCTCAATAGCATGTAATCACTCATGAGTGACTCTCTAACTATCCACTAGGCTCTACAAGAACTCATGAGATGCCAAATTCATACCTATAGCAGCAGCTGTAGTATATGGGTGAGGGGGCGATAAAAAAGCAGTCACCGTCTCTAAACTGGAAGTTATGGTTGATGAAATAGTGGTTGGTGTGACCTCACCCATGTACTTAAATCTAGGGCCTCTCTCTGCTCCCCCATCTTAAGATTAACACTAACTCCTACATCAACTTCATGCTTATTTCTAAGATCTGTGGTAACTGTAGGCCCCTCAGACTGGATTCGAGGTACTATGGAAATCTCACTATATCTAATGAGATGGGTCAGGCATGCTGAATCCTTCATAGTCTTTATTTATGCAGTGGTTGTGACAAGAACTCTCTTGTCCACTCCTTATAGCACATGTACGCCTTCCTCATCATATAATCTTTGAATTAGGCATGAGAATGGAAAATTCACCATCTCTCTAAAATTATTATCATAGATCTTATATCGGAGGATGGCTGCAAAGTCAATGCATAGCTAGCCATCAAACTAGCAATTAGGGCAGCTCCCTCCCAAGTTAACACATTATCTTAAGTAGTCAAGAATAGTCGATATGTAATGACCAACCACCAAAACTTGGCAGCAAAAGTCAATGAACCTTTTTCATCATATTATGTCCCTTGATCTATGAGGTCTCATCACACAAAAGTTAAATGTTGTCATTTATCCATTTAGCCATCTCAACAATATCTCATCTATGCTCAGCCTCTCTCATAATGTGTCTATCAAGTGCGACTCTTAGTCTATAGTCACACTCTACTATGGATGTCGAAGTTATATAGTCTAGACCAAAAATAACCTGACAGATAGTGTCTGCTAAAATATTAACCCTAACCTTTCTCACACGGGTCTGCTCAAGTTGTGTTTGCTCCATATGTTTCATCAGGCCTAGAAATCTGCGTATTAGAAGAACTACTCTGGCATAATATAATGTATAAAATACTCATACCAAATCGGGGATGTAAGAACCAAGTGTTCAACTCATCCACTCCAACTAATAGCAATCAAAGAAAGCCCGCAACTATGGTGCTCTCTCTGCCCAGTTAGATCAATCTTGTGCTCCTCAAAAATAAGCCTCTTAGGCATGTCGGTCTTTGAGATATGAATTTTTATATCATATATATTTGATATTCCCTCTACACACTACCTCAGGTTACCCTCATTAAGAGGTGTCTTCGAGGCATATATAGAGGAGGTAAAACTCTATCCCTATTATACTGGTACCTCTTTATCTAAAATAGAAACCTCATGGGAATCTTTCTCTGTACCCTCCTCAGACTGGGGTACACCTGACAGTGGTGTATAGGTTGTGGTACCCTCCTCAGATTAGGATACCTTTAATGACTCCTCTTGCTCTGCAGCCTTGGATGAATCCTGGGACCCCTTCTTAGATTGGGGGTCCTGAGCTACACCATATGAAGATGGCTCAAAATTTCCTTCTTATTATTATCATCATTACTTGGTGAAAAAGAATGTGGAAGTGATCTATGTTGGCTTCATCCTCGATTGGGTTACAACTGCCTGGGTAGCCTAGACAACCTAAATAGCCTCAACCTGAGATCTAGGTCGAGTAAAGGATGGCCTTCTACCCTACTATAAGTGCTCACGTATATGTTGTCCCATCGAGCCTAAAATAATAGTCTCATCGACCTGATGCACCTGCCATTGAGTAATTCTGCGTGTCACCATCTTAAAATAAAAAGAAGAAAACATTGTTTTATTCATAAATTAATTCAAAGAATTACTTACAAAAGTTCCTATAATTGTTCTTGATCTTTAGTGAGAATAATGATTAAAATCCTCAGATCCATAATAGTAGCTTGTAATCTCAAAGAGTAATACATTACAATGAATTTCAAAAATAGAAAAAAAATAAAAGATGCATAAAAAATATACCCAATCTAAAGCCTAGACTAGGTATTTATATGTTCCCTGTACTGAGGATTTAAAATTTGAACTCAACATTGCCACGTCACAGTTGACGGCCAAGTTAATGGCCCACCAGTGGCTTGATGGTCCATCACTTGGGGTCACTTGGACCATCGCTGAAGGTCCCAAGTTACTTAACTCTATTTAAGGATTGACAGCCAATTTAACGGTCCATCACTTGGACCATCGCTTGATCACCTAGGGAAATATTTTCTGTCTCAGCATGACGGTCAGGTTGACAACCATTAGAGATCTGACGGTCCATCACTTGGACCATCACTTGGTTTATCCATTCTTCCCATTTTGTATAGCTTTGACGGGTACTCTAATGGTCCATCTCAGGGTTGACGGCCCATTAGTTTGGTCGTCATTCTCCTTTTCTTTTCTTGAAATACAATAATAGTTTCTTGAAAATGTACAATTATCTCTTGTAAAATATGTAAAATATTTCTTTAAAAGTAGGAACATCAATCCTCAATTGGGTTACAACTGCCTGGGTAGCCTAGACAACCTGAATAGCCTTAGCTCGAGATCTAGGCCAAGTAAAGATTGGCCTTCTTCCCCACTATGAGTGATCAGGTAGATGTTGTCCAATCGTGCCTAAAATAATAGTCTTATCTTCCTAGAGTACCTATCATTGAGTAATTTTGTGTGTCACCATCTCTGCAGCTTCTCTGAGTCATGTAATCAGGTACTCCTCCACTAAACCACTGGTCTTGGGGGAGTCATCTCATATCTTTGATGTACCAACCATATTCTTATTAGATTTTTGTGCCATGTGCACCTAAAAAACTAGTTGTTTATTCCATCAAAAATGAGGGATTGCAAAAGTTGAAGAAAAAACTCAAAATGCAAAAAGTTTGAATTTTTCCTCAATTTTCACACCCCCATAACTTATTTGAAGTCCCAACAAGTCCAATATGCACACATATATCAAGAATCATGAGTTTTAATACAAACTAATATGCCCAACTTTTGGTATTACTCTACTTGTTCAAGTTCACCTTTCATTTAGGGCCTACCCGTAGAATTTGATTCAAAAGAAAACCCTACATCTATATTTTAGGCTACCTCTAGGCTCCTACTTACAAGAATGATAATTTCTATATATTTTTCATATAAATACACATATCAACTTGTTTGGTTAATAATTAAATCAAGATATAACTATTAGGAGCCGAGAAAGTTACCTTTCCTTTGAGAACTCAAAAGTGAACGATGATGAAATAGAGAAAAACCCAAGTTCAAACTTGTTTTTAGTGTGTTAGGGCAAGTTGGTACCTCAAGTAAGTGGCAATTTAACCTTTCTCTAAATGTGGGATTATTTTAGGGTTTTAGAGGGAAGTTTGAATTTTATAGAGAAAAGTGACATTTTGAGGATTAGAATGGGTTAGAATGTGGCAAAATGTGTTTAAATAGCGAGGGAGGCCCAAATTATGTCATAAATAAGCATTGGTGGGCCATAAATTTTAATTATAATTTGACCCCATAGACGGACCACTTGCGGCATCCATTTGCGGTCTGCCTGTGGATGCATGTCCCATATGCGATCCGTATGTGTTGGACGCATATGGGCCTAATTTTTTGGCCTAACTTTGTACATCTTGGATTTTTTGTTTTAATGTTCTTTCAGATACTTATGGCTACGTAACTTGAATTTATGGTTTGAAAGTATGATTATGTGCTAAAGTCTAGAACTTACCATTATTATCCTCAAAATTTCATCTTTTCTTTAATTATCACTCAACATTACCTGGCTTGAGTAAGACTTATGACCCTGATGGATTGGTCACACAGTCCACATCCTTGGAAATTTATGCATGTAGCAATCCTCCCATATTCCAGGTAAGTCCCTAAGTGATGACGTCCAAGCAACACCTCCCTTTAGATAATGGTACAGTCGTTATCAAGATATAGTAACCCAACTAAAGTTAGGGTCGAATCCCAGAGTAACACATGGTTTGCAGTTATTAGCAGTTACAGTCAATAGGCAATACTTGAAAGTAAATGAGGGAATTGCTTGTAGTAGTATCGAGCAAGTAGCAATATTAACTCTATTTGAAATCAGAGAAGGGTGAACACTAGGATTCTGTTTCTCCCTATCATCTCAACTCCATTAGTTGAGGAGGATTGTTGAACTAACTCAATACCTTCTATGTAGAACCGATAAGTTATGTACCTCCTACAGTCTTTTTGATGAGCAGAAGGATTTCACCCTTTACCTGTTGAGTCTAAGAGTGTAGCGTTATTAACTCTTACCCTGGTCCTAGTTAACTATCACCTTTTGAGTCTCAATTTATTAGATGAAGTATAATAACCATTCATATATACTGTTGAGCTACAATAGACCGACTATTAACTCCCTAAATTATTATTTTCCTTATGTTATCCTAGTTATTACCCCTTTATTAGAGCAAGTAGTAATATCTAGGCAGGCTCCTAATGTTTGTAACCGCTAAGAAAACTATTGTAATGAATATAAAATAATGCATGCCATGGGTATTAGTTTTTCATCAACAATCGCACTTCACCTACTTTGTCAATTTTCCAGAGTTTCCACAAACTTAGCTATGGGTTTTAGCTACGCATGATTGTGAAGAAATCAATAACATTCATGTTGGAAGGCAAAAATGAAATCACAATAATAAGATGTAACAAAACCCACAACTGTAAACTAAATAATCTAGCAAAGTCACTACAATAAAATCCTAAGATCAAAGATGGATGTTGAAATCAAAATATGTTTCTAAGTGTTAAAAGTGTCGAACCTCTACTAAAAAGTACATAAACGGTATTTATAGTACAAGAAAAAACCTTAAAAACTAATCCCAAATAGAATAGGAGAAATCAAGGTCGGTGGCTACCCGCTTCCTATACCCGTTGTTCGGTGCCGGTCGTGGGTTGTACCTACGATCTTCTTTCGGGCGTAGGTACCAACCACAGGTATCAGATGGAAATTTTCCTACACAACATCTCTTGGGATTTTGGACTTCTGGTATCCACTTTGTATACCTGCGGTCCGAAGGTCCTACCCGCGGTCTGTGGGTCAACTTAATAGGTGTTGGGAGTCAACTTTTGATCTTTTCATTGATTCTCAAACATGTTTTGATCACGATCAAGCCATAAAATATCCCAATCATCCATAATCTCTCCAAAAGTAACCAAAAACACCTTTTTCACCAATTTCACAAACTTATCATCCAAATCATGGTTTTCTGCAAAACATACCCAGGGCAAATCAAATCCAACAAAAAGTCCTTAGAAACTTGCATTTTTTTCTCGTTTTAAGCATTGAAAGTGCTATATTTCTATAGCATCAACACCCTCAACATAGAATGTTTGCATGTCTTCAGTAAACAAAAATACAACAAAATGAAAAAACGACACTTAACTAGGAGAATCTAAGAAATTCAAGTCAGTCAGTCATCACATTAAGTTCAAATCATGGCATGCCCTCCTATATCCCTTTTCAAAACCAACTATGTAAGAATATTAAACACAATAATTTGACAGAAATTAATCTAGGTATGGTAACTACATGAGCAACAACAACCACTCACACATCCAAACTACACTCCGAGACAAATAGATAGCTAGCAACATGACTCAAGCGCCCTCACAACAAGAATTTCCCACTCACACATATAAAATCATACATATTAATACTGGGACGTTCAAAACACACTCACACTAAACAAAGAAGTTCTAGCCAGTGCATGTCAAATACCATAGTCTTTCCCTTAGTTTCTTTACCTTAGCATTCAGATAGTTAAGTCAGGATCACTACAGGACTTTTCTTGGCTTGTAATGTAGGTTTGTGGGCTGGTATGATATATATGGACATTTAAAGTTACTAAGCACTACATTAACCTTGGGGTCTCACTTACTAGCCAATTTCCTTTTATTCTACCCTTATTTCTCCTTTTTTTTCTTTTATTGCACATTAGGATAGGTGTGGTCTTTTATTCTTTTCTTTTTCACTTTTTCATAATTTTTCTTTTATTTTTTTCCTCTTTCTACCACACCCAGTCCTACTAACTTTTTCTCTTATTTTACCCTTCTTCATACCCATTTTACACTACGTACCACTATGATAACCACCCTTAACTTACAACTTTTTCTTGTGTTGAGGTACACAATGTCTAAGGAGGAACAGGGCCAAAATAGGTCAATTGTAACACAAATGTGAAGGTGAAAGGTGTAACGATAAAAAGGCTATAAGGCTCAAAAATAGGGATCAAGGGATACAATTCGCACATGGAAGGTTATTTAGGCTAAAAGTTGAATAAAATCAATAACGGTCTATGATACTTTCCTGACCAATTATCCTTCAATGTAGGAAAGACTAACTAAATAAGTTCTAAATTTAACATACAAAGGGAACTATGTAGTATCTCACACTCACATAGCACAGAGTCAATATCACCAACTACTACCTATTCAGTTCGTGCAATTGTTAGCAAATGGTTATCATGTCCCTAATACTAATTCCATAACAAGATCAACAAGGTTCACATATCTGTACATCAATCACAGTTCTAAATCACAAAATTTTAGAGGGTTATGAAAAATTAATCAAAAACTGACTATTGGCCTAAATACTCAAAAATCTCCTAATTACACACAACATCATGAAACAAAACACAATACTCCTAAAGATTTTAGCTCTACTAGGAACAAAACTCTAGGGAAAAGAGGAAAGGCAACAAAAACTTAAAAAAGACATCAATACCCACAAGCCATTCTACCCCCCACTAAAAATTATGCATTTTCTCGAAAGCATTAAACCAAAACATAAGAGTTAGGAACATACTTTCATCATTGTAGATATAAATATCCAACATCAAACACGAATACAAATACAAAAAAAAAACACAATACCTTGGGTTTTCTCCAAAGAAGCGACTGATTTACTGTCGCGGCATGACTCAGCTCCCTTGACTACTCAGACTTCCTTAAGGTCCGTATCTTCATAAAATCTAAATTTTTCTGGGTTTCCCATGTTAAGTTTAATACGTTGCCCATTGAATTTAAATAGAGAATCACCATCACTCTTTACCTCAATAGCACTAAATGGGAATACCTTAACCATAGTGAATGGTCCTATCCATCTTGAACTCAGCTTGCCAAAAAATAGGTGTAGTCTTAAGTTGTACAGCAAGACCAAATCACCAGGCTTGAACAGTCTCTTTACTATCTTATTTTTATGGTATAGCTTCATTATCTCCCTGTATATGGATAATCTCTCATAAGCATGGTTTGGAATTCATCCAACTCATTCACTTTGCTCGGCCTCAAATTTGTTGCATTATGCTATTGAAAATTTAGCCTTTTCAATGCCTAAAGTTCTTTGTGGTCCAGCTCAACCGACAAATAACATGATTTTCCATATACAATCTAATATAGAGAGGAACCTATGGGAGTTTTATACGTTGTCTGATAGGCATATAATGCATTATCTAGCTTCCTAGACCAATCAGTCTTGTTGGCATTCACAGACTTTGCCAATATGTACTTTATTTCTCTATTGGAGACTTTCACTTTACTGTTAGTATGTGGATGGTAGGGTGTTGCCACCCTATACCTCACACCATATCTGTCAAGTAAGTTATTGAATAATTGATTGCAATAGTATGATCCACCATCACTAATGATGACATAAGGGGTGCCAAATATGTAGAAGATATTTCTCTTTAGAAAAATAGTGACACTTCTGCCTTCGTTGTCTAAGAGTGCAACTACTTCCACCCATTTTGATATATATTCAACTGCTACCAGAATGTACCTCATGTCATAGGAGCTCAGAAATGGACCCATAAATCAATCCCCCACACATCAAATAACTCCAACTCTAATATAGGTGTCATAAGGAGTTCATAGCGTTGCAAACTATTACTTTGACACTGGCATTGGTCATAGGATTGTGCAAAATCATGAGCATCCTTGTAGATTATAGACCAATAAAACCCATATTGTAAAATCTTATAGGTTGATCGTGTACCACTATTATGACCCCCCAACTGTTGAAGAATGACAAACCTCTAGAATGCTCCTCATTTCCAAATTTGGTATACATCTCCAATTTATTCCATTGGCATAAACCCTAAAAGATATGGCTTATCCCAAAAGAATTTCCTTACCTCATGTATAAATTTGCATGACTGCTGGAAGGATAAGCCTTTTGGAATGAGATCACTTGCCAAGTAGTTGGTAAAATTAGCAAACCAGGGAATCAGATTATGAGATGCTTCTAGCACATGCTTATATGGAAATTAATCATATATCTCAAGATCATTCTTTAGTTTTTAGGTTGTCTCTTCTTCAAGTTTGGATAAGTGGTTTGTGACTTGATTCTCTTTCCCCTTGCAGTCTTTGATCTCAAATCAATTTCTTGCAGCAACAGTACCTAAAGAATCAACCAATAGTACCCAATGAATCAACCTAGGATTGGAACCTTTCTTTCTCATCAGATATCTCAATGTTGCATGGTCAGTATGAACTATCACTTTAGTCCCAATCAAGTAGGACCAGAACTTCTCAAACATAAAAACCACCACAAGTAGCTCTTTCTCTCTAATAGTTAATTTCTATGTTAGGTTTAAAGCTTTTTTCATAATAAATAGGATGCAAAATTTTATCTCTTCTCTGGCCAAGGACAGCACCCAATGCCACTCTATTTGAATCCCATATTACCTTAAAAGGTGTCAACCAATATGGAGACAAAATAATAGGTACCAAAATCAACCTCTCATTTAGGCATTTGAAAGCCTAGAGAAACTCATTATCAAATACAAACTTTACTTCCTTCTCTAAAAGTTTGCATAATGGGGCTGCAATTTTAGAGAATTCCTTAATGAATCTTTATAGAAGCCAGAATAACCCAAAAAGATCCATATACCTTTAACTGATACTGGCGGAAGAAATTTTCAATCACTTCTATCCTTTCTTTTTCCACTTCAATGCCATGTTTGGAGATCTTGTGCCCTAGCCCTATACCTTTCACCATAAAGTGACATTTTTCCTAATTTAAAACTAAACTGCATTATTCATATCCCTGCAGTGCACTGTCTAGATGGCCTAGGAAATCATCAAAAGAACCTCCAACCACTGAAAAGTCATCCATGAATACCTCAATCGTATCTTTCCCCATGTCAGAGAATATGGACATCATACATCTTTGAAAAATGACAGGTGCATTGCAAAGTCCAAATGGCATATTTTTGAATGTAAAGGTCCCATAGGGGTAATTAGACATAGTATTTTATTGGTCCTTGGGAGCAATCATGATTTGATTATATCTTGAGTACCTGTCAAGAAAATAGTACCAACCCCTTTCGGTAAGTCTGTCCAGCATCTGGTCCATGAGTGGCATCGGAAAGTGGTCTTTTTGAGTCCATTTGTTCAGATTTTTATAATCCATACATACTCTCTATCCAGTCAGTGACCTCATTAGTAATAATTTATTTTTTTTATTCAGAACCACTTTGATTCCCTTTTTTTAGTACACATTAACGGAGCCAACCCACCTACTATCTGTAATAGGAAAAATTACCCCAGCGTCTAACCATTTAATTATCTTATTCTTCACCACTTCTTTCATAGGAGGGTTTAGTCATCTCTAATACTCAATACTGGGAATGTTGTCCAGCTCAACCTATATCCTTTGTGTGCATATACCTGGTGGGATGCCTATAATGTCATCAATGGTCCATGCAATAGCTTTCTTCCACTTTTTATCCTACCAAGTCTGCTACAATGATCATTGGTAAGGTATTATTGGTCCCCAAGAATGCATACTGCAAGTGAGGAAGGAGGACCTTCAATTCTAATACTGGTGGTTCTTCAATTGATGGTCTTGTAGGAGTATGGTTCTATTATTCAAGTCAAGATCAAGCTTTTTTTGGGGATACTTATAAGATCCTATTCCATGTAGGGCATGAACCATCTCATCATATTCAGTTATTCCATCACTCTCAAAGTGTATGATAATTATGGCCAAGGCTTCTACCCCTAATTTTTCCTCTATAAGCACATCAACTATGATCCTATCACTATCCACTACATCTATCACTGGTATAACACTCATGTCATCTTATTGTTATACTGCCATGTAGATATTCAACATAATTTTCACGTCGTTCCACTTAAAAGTAATGTCTTCCAAGTCCATGTCAATCAATACTCTGCCAGTAGCAAGGAATGGTCTATGATATGCCCAAAGTACAATTCTCGTTAGAAAGCGTAAGCGGTCATCGTCAAATATAGAACCCAAATAGGTTGGGGTCGAATCCCACAGGGAATAATGTTCTAATTAAGTCTTATAATTATTAATGGACGATTGATCGAAGGTTCCGGAGTTAAAAGGGGGGTTATGATTTGTTAACAAGTATTGTTCCACCTAATGAGTGTTATTGCAAGTTTTAATTCAATAAGATCAGACAAACTAGGATTATGTTCACCAAGATATTCAAGAATTCAGGGTTGTGAGTTGACCTAAATTTTCAATTTTCAATTTCAATTGCAAGAATTATTGAAATCTAAAGTTCACCTATTCATTTCTCAACCTAAATGGATTATTACTCTTTAATTATTTCGAACTCAAAGAATGCACTGACTTATTTAATTGGTTCCTCAAGTGGGTTGATCCTATTAAGGCATCAACCCTTAACCCAAAGGTTAAAGCCTTTGAATTCCTTGTAAACCTCCTCTTTTCCCAACATATGCTTTTCTACTCAAACAAATGATGTTCTTGGGGCTCACCCTTCAAGTTTTCAACCAATAAGAGTCATGATTGTGAAGAGGAGTTAATACAATCTCAATTAGTTAAGGAAATTAAGCATTCTCACAACCCCAATCAGTAAATCACATCAAGGTTCCCACAACTCTAGTTATGGAAACTTTAGCCACACATCTCAAAAAATAAAGAAGAAAACATTGTTTTGTTTGTAAATTAATTCACAGAATTACTTACAAAAGTTCCCACAATTGTTCTTAATATTCAGTAAGAATAATGATTAAAATCCTCAGAATTCACAATAATAACTTGTAATCTCAGAACGTAATATGCTACAATGTATTTCAAAGATGGAAATAAGATAAAAGATACCTAATCTAAACCAAGATTAGGTATTTATATGTTCCTAGGTACTGGGGATTTGAAATTCAAACTCAGTTTTGCTGCAACACAGTTGACGGCCTGTTACTGGCTTGACAGTTCATCGCTTGGACCATCGATAAAGGTCCCAAACTGCTATATTCTATTAAAGGGGTGATGGACAAGTTGATTGGCCATCACTGGTCTGATGGTCCGTCACTTGGACCGTCACTTGATCACTCGGGGAACCACTTTCTGTCTTAGCCCGATGGCCCGTCGAAGGTCTGACGGTCTGTCACTTGAACCGTTACTTGGGTTATTCATTATTCCCATTCTATTTAGCTTTGACAGAAACTCTGATGGTCTTTCATATGGTTGACAGACCATCAGTTTGGTCGTCATTCTTTTTTTTGTTCCTGTTTCTTCCATTTTTCCAAGTTATCTCTTTATCTAAGTTCTTGACCTAAAAACACTAAAACCCAGCATTAAATACAACAATAGCTGCTTGAAAATGCACAATTATCAATTGTAAAATATGTAAAATATTTCATCAAAAGCTGGAACATCAGTCTACCCAAGATAATTAAAGAATGGGTATCCACTTGACAATCCAGAATCATGAAATTTGTAGGATAGCTGAATGATGCAACTTTTATTTCGATGTTATGTACAATGACCACTGGCTCTTTTACAAATGATTCATCCATCAATAACCTTGCATAAGTAGGCTTGAGTTCTTCCAAAACCTAGTACCTTGTATATTACTAGTGGCATGACATTTATTCCTGCTCCTAAATCACATAAGGCCTGGTTAATCTCATAAGGCCCATTAAAAATAGAATGGTCACTTTGCCTGAATCTCTTTACTTTTTAATTGAAGTAGTGTGACAGCTTAAGCTAAATTCATTAACTATGTTTTGGCATTCTTTTCCAATCCATTCATCATCACTATTACTATTAAAATCATCATTAGTACAACTCATCTTCTTAAACTCTACCTCTGGTGGCTTATCTACATCAATGTCCTTCTTTTTGGGCTTATTAGTAGAAGTTAAATAGTGCTCCTCCGGTGAGGAGTCATCCCACGTATCAATGGCCATACAGTGAACAAGTGTCTGAAGGCTCTGTATATTATTATCAAGTACTGCTACTGATTGTCTCTTCACCAAAGTGATAGAGGTTTGCCCATACTACTGCTCCAACTTCTTGATATCATTTTTATGTTACTCCACCTTTTAGGCAAATCCTAAAATTTCAGCTTTAAGATTATTTAAGCAATTTGCTTGACTCTCTTGTCCCCTTATCAACATGGTCAGCATCTCTTCTATTTTAGACTCTGTCTCTTGTCTACCAAGTGGAATGTATTTATTCTCCTTATCCTGATATTTCCAACTTTGATTTCCTTTCCCTTGGTATTGGAAACCCTCCAACGGATGATTAACACACTTTGCCTTCTTAGATACCCCTAATCCATGCACTTTCAAAGAACTTATGGTTGTAAATGTCTTGACCAACTCACCAATTTTTGTCAGTAATAATGAAATCTCATGTGCTACCACATCATCTGCTACTCTCTGTGTACTGGGATCTCTAATGTCATAAATGTCCAAAACTCTCTTAACCTTCTGAGTTTTCCACCCCCGATTAGTTAATGAGATCTAATCCATAATACCTGAAGCTATCTCCCATCACAATTTCATAAAGGCTTATCCATAAATAGTGTCTGCCATTACTCTTGAATTAATAGTCAGGGCTCTATAGAATATCTCAAACAACCTTATCCTTGATATCTGGTGGTTGGGTAGCATGCTCAATCTCTTCTTGAATTGGAACCATGCATCATACAAAGATTATGAGTTTAGCTACCTGAAATTTTAAATCTCATTCTTGAGTTGCAATACCCTGGATGGAAGAAAGAACTTGTTCAAGAACTGTCTGTGTAGCTCCTTCCATGCAATAATAGATCCTCTTAGAAGTTCCCCAAGCCATAATGATGCTTCTTCAATAATCAAGAAAGGAAAAAGTCTCAGTTTTAGTGCCTCCTGATCTACCCCCAGCATGGTATATGAAGTGCACATCTCACTAAATTTTGTCAAGTGTATGTTTGCGTCATCTTTCAGTAACCCCTCAAACACACCTTTCAAATGTAAGAGCTAAAACATAGCACTGGAGATATTGAACTTCATATTAGGAGATAAGTCAGGAGGAATAATGGCTTTTATATCAGTCAACTCATCGTACCCCAAATCTTATTCATCATCAACATACGGCTGAATAATTTCACGTATTGGGATTGCTTAAGGTCATTTTCTATTCTAAACTCCACTGAGTTCTACTCAGTGGTCTATCGCCTGTCTCTCAACAACATCCCAAACTTCATCTTTAGGGAGATTGTCTCTAGTTGCGTCTGACATCCTACTATGTGATTGTAGGATTTTCTATAATAATTAGTAGGAGTAATGGATTGCCACTACTCCGTGTGCTAGGAATACACCAGCGATTTCCCAACTAAGAACAAAAAGAAAAACCTAAAAATAGCAATAACTTCAATCTACAAATCAATACATGTTCCCTGGCAACGGCACCAGTTTCCTGATAAAGTTCAAGAAATACCTTCTTTTAAATTATGGTAAGATCATTGTCTAGCTATAATAACCCAACTAAGGTTGGGGTCGAATCCTAAAGGAACACATGGCTTGCAGTTACCAACATTTGTAGTCTACAGGAAGTACTTAAAAGTAAATAGGGGATTTATTTGTAGTAGTCTCGAGCAAGTAGCAATAATAACTCTAGTTAAAATCAGTTATAGTTGAACACTAGGATTGTCTTTCCCCAAGCATGTCAACTCCATAGTTTTACGTGCGTTGTTGAACCAACTCAATACCTTGCAAGTACAACTGATAAGTTATG
Organism: Capsicum annuum; assembly: GCF_002878395.1. NCBI lineage: Eukaryota > Viridiplantae > Streptophyta > Magnoliopsida > Solanales > Solanaceae > Capsicum > Capsicum annuum. Next base: position 114,150,106 of record NC_061113.1, on the reverse strand, counting down.
TACCTTCTACATTCTTTTGGACGAGCAAAAGGATTTCACCTTTTACCTATTGAGTCTCAGAGTGTCGCATTACTAAACCTTACCCTGGTCCTAGTTAACTATTACCTTTTGAGTTTAAGTTATTAGATGAAGGCTAATATCATTTACATATACTGTTGTACTGCAATAGATCAACTGTTAACTCCCCAAATTACTATTGTCTTTATCTTTTCCTAGTTACTACCCCTTTGTTTGAGCAAATAGTAATATATAGGTGGGATGTTAAAGTTTGCAACTACTAAGTCTACTATCATAATAAAGATAAAGCAATGCATGCCATGGGTATTAATTTTATGTCAACAATCACACTTTCCTACTTTTTTAATTTTACAGGGTTTCCATAACCCTAGATATGGGTTTTAGCCGCTCATGATTGTGAAGAAATTAATAACATTCATGTTGGAGGGAAAAAACTGAATATTCAAGCAAAGTCAATACAATGAAATCCCAAGATCAAAGATATATCTTGAAATCAAAATATGTTTCTAAGTGGTAAAAGTGTTGAACCTCTACTAAAAAGTACATAAAAGGTATTTATAGTACAAGAGAAAACCATAAAACCTAAGCCCAAATGGAGTAGCAAAAATCAGGGCCGGTGGCTACTTGCTTCCCATACCTACGATTTGGTGTCGGTCGCGAGATATACCTACGGTGTTCTTCCAGGCGCAGGAACCAACCATAAGTACCAAAAAGAAATTTTCTTGGAAGTCAGCTCTTGGGATTTCGGACTTCTGGTACCCGTTTTGCATACCTATGCTTCATAGGTCCTACCCACGGCTCATGGGTCAACTTAGTAGGTGTTAGGAGTCAGATTTTTAGCTCTTATTCGATTCTCAAACATGTTTTGACCACGATAAAGCCACAAAACTTCCCAAACATTCATAATCACTCCAAAAGTAACCAAAAACACCTTTTTGACCAATTTGAAAAACTTATCATCCAAATCATGGTTTTCTATAGAACATACCCAATATAGATCAAATCCAACAAAAAAATCTTAAAAACTTGCATCTTTTCCTTATTTTAAGCATCAAAAGTGCAAAACATACCCAATAAAATCAAATGTGAACACTAAACTAATGGGTTGCCTGCCACTCAATGCTTTATTTAACATCGCAGAATGTTACGGCTATGCTAGTTACTAAGAATTCACCAACAAGCCCATGGGTTGCCTCCCAAGCAGCGCTAGATTTAACATCATGGTACGACGTGGGTACCTTGATTATTCAGAATTCATCATGACACCCATAAGAGTACCCTCCTGGATTAGTCTATCACCGATACCTCCCTCATGTCGGTTGGCTACTTTATTATTTTTTGTATGTTGAATGTGCCCTCCTCACTGTTGACTCTAAACTTAGACTCTCCCTTCTCCATGTCAACTATCTCTTTACCTATGGCCATAAATGGTCTTCCCAATATAATAGGCGTCTTAGTGTCAACCTCATAGTCCATAATAACAAAGTCAGCCAAAAATATAAAGTTATCAACTCTCATAATCACATATAAAATGCCCATAGGTTTTTTCACTGTGCGGTCAGACATCAATATCTGCATTGCAGTTGGTTCAAAAGGGTTCAAGCCCAAATGCTTGAATATAGCCAGCGGCATCACATTGATACTGGATCCTAAGTCATTAAGGCTCTAGAAAATCGAGATGACCCAATAGTGCATTGTACAGTAAATGCTCTGAGATTATCATTTTTCTGGGCCAAAGACCTAGTCATGGATGCACTACAATGGTGTAAGCCGTCAACATCCTTAATCGTATCCCCTTTATTCTTTGTAACCAATTGCTACATAAACCTATTATATCTAGGAATCTACTCCAATGTCTCACGGAGAAGAATATTTAAGCTTAACTCTTTCATTATCTCAATAAATTAATTGAGTTTTTCTTTCTCTCTTTCTTACTTTAGATGATAAGGAAAAGGTGGGGGTGGTCTTGGAATCTATTTTATTTCTTGATCAACGACTGGACCCCTTCTCATTTCCTTACCCGTTTTACCATCACCACCTATTGCCTTTTCTATCTCACAATAGGTATCTCATTAATAGTAGTTTTATCATACCTTGTTTGTTCTACAGCAAGAAATGGGGGATCCACAGTAGTCATAGAACTCTTTATGGTAATGGAAAGAATATGACCATTATTTTTTGGATTTTGCATAGTATTTCTTGGAAAGGTACCTGGATGCCTCTGAATTGATATTGCTAACATCTTCCCAAACTGTTATTCTAAGATCTGTGGCATGGGATTCAACCTTCTAGGTCAACTTTAAATGTTAGGCTTAATCTCCTTAAGGTTGTTCTCTTAATTTTCTTGACCCTTTGCCAACATAGTAAGTATCTCTTCTATTTTTTATTCTGTATCTTATCTGCTAGGCGAGATATACCTATCTCCCTTCTCTCTATAGTCATCTATATTTCTCCAGTCACCATCTCACTTCCTACTACGGTATTTATATCTATCATAATAGTTCTGACCTTAGTTTCCTTACTCTTAGGCCTGTAAACCCTCCAACTGATGATCTAGATAGTATGTTTCCTCCTCTAATTCAGACTCATAAGCTTTGGAATCTAAACCCTAGGGTCCTACTGTGTTCACTTTCTATGAACTTGTTGTTTCAAAATGCTTTTCTAGTAACCCGAAATTAGTTCTTAGTAGAATAATTTATTGCACTCTTGAATCATCAGCTACTTTTTGGTCATAGGAGCCACCAATAGCATACATTTTAGATCCTCTCTCAGAATCCCAAGTTTTCCACCCTCAGTTAGTGAGCAAAATCTGATCTAGCATCTTCAAATATGCCTTCTAGTTTAGTCTCATAAAGGAACCTCTAGAGATGGTGTTTGCCATAGCTCTGGAACTGATGGTCGGGGATCTATATAATATCTCCAATAAGCTCATCCCTGAAATCTGATGGTTGGGCACCATACTCAACTTATTCTTGAAAATGAACCAAGCCTCATACATGGATTATGACTGTAGCTTCCTAAAGTTATAAATCTTATCCTTAAGATGAAACATCCTGGATGAAGGAAAGAACATATTCAAGAATATCCTTTGTAACTCATTCTATGTAGTGATAAATCCTCTTGATAATTCGCCTCACATAAAGATATTTCTCCTATAAGTGGGAAGGGGAAAAACCTCAGTCTAAGTGCCTCCTGGTTTACCCCTGGATTGTTATACAAACTGCAGATCCCAATGAAATTTTCAAGGTACATGTTTGCATCATCTGTAGGCAAACCCGAAAATACACCCTTTAGATTTAAGAGTTAGATCATTGTGCTCGTTATATCAAACTTAATGGCTGGGGGTAAAATAGGAGAAATACCAGCTTCAGTCTCTATCGGCTCAACGTACCCTAGATCTTCTTCATTATCTTTATATGGATACAAATACTGATAGGATTGGATTACCTGTACGGCCACCTCTAGCTCTGTTCTAGTTTCCAAGTCTTGTTCGATGGTTTGCTACCTTTCTCTGCTCAGATAACTCTACCTCTCGTGCTATGTACTGGCTTCTTCATCCCTCCTCTTAGTAGTAGCTTATGCTGACAACACCTCTATCTACTGATCAATAATGCCTTAAACTCATTTAAAATGAGGGGAAGGCACATCATCTCAAACCTCTTCAGGAATATCATCTTTTTTTGGTTTTGTCATCCTACTAGGGGTTTGTAAGATCCTCTCTGGATTTGGATTTACTGGAGTAAGGGATTTCCTATACCCTATATGCTAGTCATACACTGCATAATGATGCAATCCAAATTGGCATTAACAATTTTGAGCATATATTGTGAGGCCAACAAAAAGGAGTCCAAGCCATGACCATCATGATAATTCCAAGACATGTTTGGAGTACCCTTTTTAAGCTCCCACGAGAATAATATTATGTGTGGATGATATCTTGGAGTGTGGGATAAGCAACACTGGAAGCTATCCTCTGAGGGAATAATGAGCAACACTGCATTTGGATAATAGCTTGGGCTTTGTGAGAGCATCAATTTGCATTATTTTGGGGCTCTTTGGCTAATTTTGCGCCTAAGTTGTAATAAAAGTCCTTTGGCCTATAAATAGCTAGGACCCTCTTGATGATAGGCGAAATTACGCGCCTATATCAATATATTTTGCCCATATTTTAGCCTAGTTTCGAGAACTAATTATCTATTTCGTACACTTTTAGTCCTTTTTCCTGTAAATGAGCTAACAAATGTGATTAGGAAAGTTTCAGGTATAAATGATGCAAAATACAGCAATTTATGGCTTACTTGACGCAAAAGAAAGCTCACAAACGAGATGGAAAGGAGCTGGACGCATAAAGGACTAAATCTGCTGCATGGAAAATCTGTCCCGGGCTAAAACAGCATTTCTGAAGACTTTGGGACTTACAGACACAAAGCTGGATTTTTGCCATAATACATTAACCTAGTGCAATTAGGTTATGTGTTTCATCATTCTATTTGGATTATAATTTTGTAACCTTACCCTAGTACAATTGGGTCAAGGATTTCATTAGTATATTAGGATTTGGTTATTTATTTTATTAGTTTAGTAGGAGTAGGATAGGAGTATTATAAATACCCTATCATGTTAGAGATTTTAAGAGCGGGGGGGGAGACATTCTGACAATTCATTCATCTCCTTACAATTAAGACATCTTCCTACAACCCATTCTCAATTCTTCATTCTTCTACTCTTAAATTCCACAACAAGAGAATCGTTACTTGCTACGGAATCACTAAAACCACACGCCAAACACCTACTATTCACGCCATCCACCATGCAAAACGTGATATCCTTCGCATTCATGGGTAACTAAATCTCTTAGTTGGGGTTATGGAAGCCGAATGAGTTACTATCTATAGCTATGAGTTTGTGAGTTCAAGACAAGTATATTGCTTATATCATTATTCTCTTCATCTTAAATCTACATTCTTTGCGGTTCAAACACAAGAACACGCCATTCTAACATCTAACCTGTTCGAGAGAAAGGTTATTTGTCTAGAAAAGAAGACGCATAGACCAACGCCAGTCTAACATCTGACTTGTTCGAGAGAAAAGTTATTTGTCTGGAAAAGAGATAATGTCAAGGTAGTAGGACACCCTTTCCTATTAAAAAGCTAGTGCCGTACCTGGACTAACTTCTTGGAGAATTCGTACCGTTAGTCACGCTTTAAGCTCGAGAGAGTTAAAGTGAAATAGTCCTTGTTTAGGTCGAGAGACGCTTGGATTTACCATCGACTACAATTCTCTATAAGCAATTACATGTCAAGACTCTACACACTCATAGCCAATAGAGACGTATACCTCAGAAGGTGGACATAACCCCAACGCCTCAATTCTCATTGTTTACAACACACGTGACAATCTCTCTTTATTTTGCTATTTTCAGTTCTTACATTCTTGTTTTGGGTTACATACTACAATCCCCCCTTTCCTACGAGACTTGCACTAAAAGTCTAGTAATTTCTCTTGCTTGTTGGCCAAGCTATTCTCTGTGGGATCGATACCCAACCCAGGTTGGGTTCTATATTTGCTAACGACCGCTTTACACTCCCACGAGAGCTGTAGATTGAGCGTTATCACCTCTTTATTTTAGAAATGGAAGATGATTTTGAATGTAAGTTGACACTTGAGACTGTTTTAATAAGATCTTGTTGGGAGCTTTCTTTGATTGTGAGAAACGTAGGTACTCGAGAATCCATTCATGTTGGGTCCTCAAAAGAGGTTGGTGTTGTCGGCGATTGAAAAGAAGGTCTTATGGTTTAATATACCCATTGGTTATTCTCTCTTTATCGATTTGTGTCAATCTTCTATTCTTTTAATCTTTTGTGTTTTGGTCTCATTTCCCTAGCTTTTTTCATATTTTTTCATGTTTTTCATTGTTTGTATTTTGGTTCATATCATTTGGTATCAAAGTCGAGCTTGATTTTGTTCCTTTGAAGTCAATCTTGGGTCTACTTGTGTTGAAAATTGAAAATCCCAAAAAAAGTTACATTTCCTATTTTAGCCTTAGGTAAAATTTTGAGTTTTTGATTTTGTTGTTTTCTTGTGTTTCTAGTGTAAGACTTGTGCTCCCTAACACTATAAGAGTCAAAATCTAAAATTTGAGCTAATTTGGAGCTAATTTGAACATTCTACTATTGTTGAGAGCTTGAATTTGAAGAAAAGGGAAGTGGGTTGAAAATTTTGGAAATTGTGGTTGATAATTTGAGCTTAAAAATATGTGGGTTGTGTTTGGGAGCTAGAAGTGAGCTTGGATTTCAAATTTCATCGAATTTCGAGGTCTTTTGCTTGAGGGTCAATTTTTTGGTGTTCTTGTGTTCTTCATAATATTCATATCTTTTTGAAGAAGAACATCCAAAAAGCTTGTGTTCGATCCAAAAAGTGGTGAGAGAAAGGTTGTATACTTGTTTATTCCAAGGAATATTCAATTCTTCCAAAAGGAGAAAGGATAAGGTTGGTACACAAAGGGAATATTCCAAAAGGAGAAGGGACAAGAATAGAGTACAGAGGGGACCACAAGAAAATTTCTACCTTCTTGAGCTCAAAGAAGCCATTGAAGTCCCTCTAAAGGTATGAATTTTGTCCCAAAGAAGCCTACAACAACTCAACAAGTTGGATCACGATCTGCATAGGAGAGACGGCCCAAGCGACAAGACACCACAAGGGTAATGGTCCGCTGCAATAGCCATCGCCAAGAGCAAATTAAAATAGTTCACTGGGTTAGTATGATGATCTTAGCGACAGCCCACCACAAGAGTGACGGTCAATCCCGAGAACATTCACAAAGAGTCCATTTTCCAACACCTTACTGGTTTGGCATGACAGACAGAGAGATGACTAATCCCAAGATTGATGACCCATCACACTAACCATCACTGTGAGGCAAAGTCTCAACCATCTCCTAAGTGTAATCATAAGCTCATTTCTTTGATTTAAAGTTTCTTTTCTTAATTTTTAAAGTTCTTTCTTTGGGTTTTAAACACTAATTAACAACTCATAAGTGATCTGTTAGTTAATAATTGGTTCTTGAGTCCATTTTATTTCATTCTTTCTTGTGTGTGTTTCTATTGTTTCTTTCTACGTAACTTCGTTGATTCAAGTCCTCTGTCCTTCAAATGAATCATCAATAGTTTCTTCATCTCTTTCTCAATTGTGATAACAAGCTTTGAGAGGGGAAAAACCTTTGATACTATAATGGAAACCATCAGGGGTTTGCAACAACCAGTGAATGATTAGAAGGAGGATTGGTCATGCTTGAAAGATAAAATGGAAAAGGTGACATGTCTTAATCCACAATCCCCACCATATGTACCCCGACCACTTCAATTCAATCAACAAACACCCCAAACCCTTCCCCAAGCTCCCCAAGAAAAAGTTTTGAACTACCAAGTTACCCAAGGATTGAACCCACAAGGCCTCAATCTACCACACTACCCACCCAATCAACAAAATCCAACTTACTACCCACCTTATTAATTACCCTACTACCCATAAATTAAAATACCACACTACCAAAGATCACCAAATCCGAATCCATCTTATCCACTATCACTACCCCAGGGAACATTCACCATAATTGTGCTCCACGACCTTAAGAACATGTTCCCTCAACCCAAACAACTAAAAACCAAACTCCACAAGACATTGTTCAACCGATCTAAATCCAAATTGAAAAAGACAATTCCAACATGGAGGCTTTGTTACCCGCTAACCATGATGTTAGAATTTTACCTTGTATCACTTATTTATTTAAGTAGGTTCACGAACAAACAATCTCAAATGAAGATGCAGGGAAAATACCTTATTAAAATGAGCTTAAAGACCTAATAGAGTTCTTACCAAAGGATTCCAAGCTTGGAGAGTGTGATGGCAAGTTGATAAAAGAATTGGATTCATGGATGAATTTTTTTCAAAAAAGGGAAGATGATGCAATCCAAATTGGGATTAATGTTCTTGAGCATATATTTCAAGGACAACTAAAGAGAGTCTGATAACGCTCAACTTACACGTCAATTTAGAGCAAGGAGATCATCGTAAATATATTTACCCAACTTTAGAGTCGAGGTCGAATCTACCGGGAATAATGTGAGTGGCAATTAAACTCGTTTGAAACTAAAGCTACAAGTTAAATTCAAACAACTGGCTTGAAAAGACAAAATGAGGGTTTCTGAGATTAGCAAATAATTGTTGGTCACTTTAGTTTCAGTGTTTGTAATCAAGAGAATATGGAAAATTAGAATTATGTTTAATATGGGTTTTTGTACTTGACAGATGCTAATAGTGATACAAGATTCTCACGATAGGTAGGAACAACATATTGTCTTTATCAAAGTTATGCCTAGATGTCTCTCGACTTAATTAAGTATTTAATTACCTAATCCTCTCATACTTAGGGAATTTATATTCATTAACCAGACTTCATCTCAAGTTAATTAACCTTGTTACAGCGTCAATTATTAAATGGAAGGTTGTTAGCTTCCAAGTCCCTGTCAATAATTCACTTCCTACTATAGTTGATTTCTTATCTCAAGAAAATAAAAGCAGGTGCACTCTATCGTTTGCAACCAGTAGACAATAATTAAAACCTCAGAATTATGAAGCAGTCCTATTACCTTTAAGCTCCCCGTTAATTTTGACAATTTCTTCTTAAGGCTGACGATGAATCCTGATGGCTTATCAAAACTGTGATGACATATTAGACAATGTCATCACTTCTCCACCTCAGCTCCCATGTTCTGTCTAAGGCTGACGGAGACTCTAAAGGCTTATCACAAGGCTGACGACTTATCACATATTGTCATCACTTTTTCAAAATGAATTCCATTCTCTGTTTAAGGCTGACGATGAAGATGATAACCTATCAGAGAGATACAACTTAACAGGAATGTCTTCAGCCACACTTCTCTTCTATTTTCTTCAGATTTTAACTCTTTTACTTCCATCATTGTTGGTTCTCTTGCCTCTTGACTTCCACTGTAAAATCAAAGATAAAACAATTAAAAACGACAAAAGTTACTATTCTCAGTTAAAAGCCTCAAATGTGTTAGCATATGCTCACACATCAACACCCTCAACTTAAAACAATTGCTTGTCCTTAAGAAACTAAAACACAACCAAGAGAATACAAAGTACATTCAGCAATCAATCATCCATATTATCTCAAAACATCTTCACCATCTCTAAGGTCAATCAATTTACAAACAGCTATGTATGTTATAGGAAGCAACAATGTGATACACAGGAAACAAGATATGGCATCAAATCAGCAACAACAACCATGCATGTATCAAGCTTACACTATCTAAACAATTTAGCAACTAGTAACATAACCAGTATGCCCTCACTACAAAGAAGTCCCACTTTACTTATTTCAAAAATTACGTATGTAACCATGGGGACAGTCACCAGACACTCACTCTGATAATGAAGTTCCAATCAATATATGCCGAATACAATAGGCTTGCCCTTATTTTCATTACTGAGACTTTCAGACAGGTCAGCTAGGATCACTATAGGTCTTCTCTTTAGCTTGTAATGTTGGCTAGTGTCTGGTATAATACTCGATGATATTTAAAGTGACTAAGCCTCCTTGACACTACACTAGCTTTTGGGGTTTCACTCATTCGCCTTTTTCTATTTTTCTCTTTCCTTGATTACACTTATTCAGGATGGGTGCGGTTCTTTTCTACAATCACTTCTTTTTTTTCACAACTTTTCTTTTCTTTCTCTTTTCTACCCCATCCAGCTTTTTGTTCTATTTTTTTACTCTACCTTTCTTCATAATCATTTTACATCTTGCACCCCTATGATAGCCACCCTCAACTTAGGCCATTTACCTAAGTCAAGGTGCACAGTGTCCAAGGAAGACCAAGGCCAAAACAGGTTCATTATGATATAAATGGGTCGGTGATAGGTATCATAAAAGGAAATAGGCTATTTAGTCTCAAAATAGGGATCAAGGGATATTATGCATACAGGGAAGGTCATTTTGGCTAAAGTGGACTAATATCAAAACAGCCTATGATCCTTACCTAACCCTATCCGTCAACCTTGGTAAGACTAACCGAGCAAGTTCTGAATCTAACATACAAAGGGAACTAAGTAAAATCTCACACGAACATGGCACACAAGTATATCACAAGTTACTACTTATCCAGTTCATGCAATTGTTTCGCAATGGTTATTAAGTTACTAGAACTAATACCATACAAAGATGAACAGTGGTCATAATTAGATGCATATCACACAGTTACAAAGTAAACAATTGATAAGGTATTTACCATTCCCAAAAAAAAAATATGTCAACTTCCATAGATACTTATTTTTCTCCCAGTTAACCACAATATATCACAAAATAAAACATAATACGCCTAAACATGCCAGCTCTACTAGGAACAAGTCTCCGGGGAAAAGAGGCACGACAACAAAAACCCCAAGAGGACATCAATACCTGCAAGTAGCCCCACCCTCAACTTAAAATCATGCAATGTCCCCAATGTGTTAAACAAAACCAAGAGATTCAGAAACAAGATACTCAAAATTTATCAAGATACCTTGAAAGTGATTCATCCTTTATCTCTCCACCTTGAGGATATGAATTACACCCCTAACTTAGAGTCCATTTTCTTTCCTCAATCACAGGGGGTGGTTCAAAAATTAAGAAGTCAAGTAATGGATTGAGTGTGGTAAACCATTTGGCCTTAAAGTGAGGTGTGTTTTTATATTGCTTGTATAATGTAAAATAAAGAATATAGGATTCTTGTTCCTCATCTTCACACTCTTCCATCATTTTAGATGATTCCACAAACAAGATATCATCTAAACATAATGTGGAAAAATGTTTCGAGTGAGGCCCAACTAATTCTACTTCAAAATTTACACTTTCTACTACACAATCACTTTTATTAACCTTCTTAATGTCTGTCTCAAAATCAAGATGACAATCAAGTGGTTGCGATTCTTGAGTTTCTCCTCAAATTAGCTAATGTCCTCCTCATATTCTTCTTTGTTTAGCCACTGTAAACATGGTGGGAGTGGTAACTCCTTTAGCTCTGCCCACAGTTGTTCTTGATTCTTAAAAATTTGTTTTATCAAATTGTTTTCTTGAATCATGACAACACACATATCTTCAGTATGATCACTTTGACCACAAGCCAAATACCAAGTTACAATAAGTAGGACAATATCCCCATCATATTATGAAGGTCCAGTCGATGCACTTCTAAGTAAATCTGGACAGCAAGCCTTAAAATATGGTTCCCCACAATAATAACAAGACTCATCACAAGAATCATGATCACTCAAAAAACCATCTATCCAAGCTGATATCTCAAGAAAGGAGTGATAAAAAAAATAAAAGAAAATGAAAAAAACTAAACAAATACTTATAAGTTTGAATTTAAGTAATTAAGGTAAAATTCCAAACCAACTCAATTCTCCAAATTGTTCCCGGGAAACGGTGTCATTTTTTATAATGCTCAACTTACACGTTAATTTAGTGCAAGGCGGTCATCGTTAATATATTTAATCAACTTTGGAGTCAGGTTCGAATCAACAGAGAGTAATGTGAGTGGCGATTAAACTCGTTTAAAACTAAAGATATAAGTTAAATTCAAACAACTAGCACGAAAAGACAAAATGGGGATTTTGGAGATTAGCAAATATTGTTGGTCACTTTAGTTTCAGTGTTTGTAATCAAGAGTTTATGAAAAACCAGAATTATGTTCACTATGAGTTTTGGTACTTGACAGATGCTAATAGTGATTCAAGATTCTCACGATAGGTAGGAACAACAGATTGTCCTTATCGATGTTATGCCTAAATGTCTCACGGCCTACTTAAGCATTTAATTACCTAATCCTCTTGTACTTAGAGAATTTCTATTCACTGACCAGACTTTACCTCAGGTTAATTAACTTTGTTACAGCATCAATTATTAAATGAAAGGTTTGTAGCTTCCAAGTCCCTGTCAATAATTCACTTCCTTCTATAGTTGATTTCTTATCTCAAACAAATCAAAGCAGGTGTTATCTATCATTTGCAACCAATAGATAATAATTAAAACCTCAGAATTATCAAGGAGTCCTATTACCTTTAGAATCTTGAACACTTCACAACTTACCAAGACCTAACCCATAGATCACATAATTTGGGTTAAAGGGATTTAGCCACTTATAATGTAATAATCGATACAACAAGTTGAATTCATAATTTGAATGATGAACTTATAGCAAGATAAATAGCAATGAGTGTTTCTCAGATTAGATCAAAGTAGAAATCCCAAAATATTAATGATAATCTCTTCAAAGTTAATTGTTTTGTTCAAGCCAAGAAACTAGAGAGAAAATAACAAAATACGTGCGTTCTAAAATAGGTTCAGAATACTTCATAGAAAACCCTAAACTAAGCTTCAAATACTTCAGTATAATTATGGAAACAAAATCACAGAGTTCAGTGTTCTTCTCAAGTTAGTTGACGGTATGCGTTACACTTTATCAGGAGGCTGACTACTTATCACGGATGTCATCAGCTCCTCTTCGATTTTGATAATTTCTGCTTAAGGCTAATGGTGAATCCTGATGGCTTTTCAAAACTGTGACGACATATCAGACAATATCATCATTTCTCCAGCTCAGCTCCCATGTTCTGTCTAAGGCTGACGAAGACTCTAAAGGCTTATCACAAGACTAATAACTCCTCATACGTCATCGTCACTTCTTCCAACTAATCCCATTCTCTATTTAAGGCTGACGATGAAGCTGACAACCTATCAGAGTACGGAAGACTTATCAGGAATGTCGTCAGCCACACTTCTCTTCTATTTGCTTCAGATTTCAACTCTTTTACTTCCTTCATTGTTGGTTCTCTTGCCTCTTGACTTCCACTGCAAAATCAAAGATAAAACAATCAAAAATGATAAAAGTTGCTTAAGACTTTGAAATTATTCTCAGTTAAAAGCCTCAAATGTGTTAGCATATGCTCACACATCAACACCCTCAACTTAAAACAATTGTTTGTCCTTAAGCAAAAAAAACACAACCAAGAGAATAAAAAGTACATTCAGCAGTCAACCATCCATATTATCTCAAAACATCTTCACCATCTCCAAGGTCAATCAATTTACAAACAACTATGTATGTTATTGAAGAGCAACAATGGGACACACAAGAATCAATATATGGCATCAAATCAGTAGCAACAACCATGCTTGTATAAAGATTACACTATCCAAACAAGTTAGCAACTAGTAACGTAACCAGTATTCCCTCACAACAAAGAAGTCCCACTTTACTTATATCAAAAATTACATATGTAACCATGGGGACAATCACCAGACACTCACTCTCATAGTGAAGTTCCAATCAATGTAGGTCGAATACCATAGGCTTGCCCTTATTTTCATTACCAAGACTTTCAGACAGGTCAGTTAAGATCACTATAGGACTTCTCTTTGGCTTATAATGTAAGCTAGTGGCCGGTATAGTACTCGGTGATATTTAAAGGGACTAAGCCTCCTTGACACTACACTAGCTTTTAGGGTTTCACTCATTCGCCTTTTTCTATTCTTCTTTTTTCTTGATCACACTTATTCAGGATGGGTGCGGTTCTTTTCAACAATCACTTCTTTTTCTCACAACTTTTCTTTTCTTGCTCTTTTCCACCGCACCCAACTTTTTATTCTTTTATTTTACTCTACCTTTCTTTATACTCATTTTATATCATGCACCCCTATGATTGCCACCCTCAACTTAGGCCATTTACCTAAGTCAAGGTGCGCAGTGTCCAAGGAGGATCAGGGCCAAAAAAGGTTAATTATGATATAAATGGGTCGGTGATAGGTATCATAAAAAGAAATAGGCTATTTAGGCTCAAAATAGGGATCAAGGGATATTATGCAGATAGGAAAGTTCATTTAGGCTAAAGTGGGCTAATATCAAAATGGCCTATAATCCTTTCCTAACCCCTATCCTTCAACCTAAGTAAAAGTAACCGGGCAAGTTCTGAATCCAACATACGAAGGGAACTAAGTAAAATCTCACACGCATATGGCACACAAGTATATCACAAGTTACTACTTATCCAGTTCATGCAATTATTTAGCAATGGTTATCTAGTTACTAGAACTAATACCATACAAAGATACATAGTGGTCACAATTAGATGCATATCACATAGTTAAAAAGTAGATAATTGAAGAGGTATTTATCATTCCCAAATAAAAAAATAATAAAAATATGTCAACTGCCCTAGATACTTGTTTTTCTCCCAGTTAACCATAACACAATACAAAATAAAACACAATATGCCTAAACATGCCAGCTCTACTAGGAATAAGACTCCGGGAAAAAGAGGCATGACAACAAAAACCTCAAGAGGATATCAACACCCACAAGTAGCCCAACCCTCAACATAAAATCATGCAATGTCCCCAATGCATCAAACCAAAACAAGAGAGTTAGAAATATACTTGTGGCACCATGGGTGCAAAGATCTGATGTCAATCACATAATACGAATACAAATAAAAAAACACCATAGGTTGCCTCCCAAGAAGCGCCTGATTTAATGTCGCGGCATGATTAGGTTATCTTGACTACTCAGAATTCATCAAGATACCTTGAAAGTGCTTCATCATTTATCTCTCCACCTTGACGATATGAATTTCACCCGCAACTTAGAGTCCTTCTTCTTGCCACGATCATAGGGGGTAGTATAAAAATTAAGAATTCAAGCAATGGATTAAGCGTGGTAAACCACTCGGCCTTAAAGTGAGGTGTATTTTTATGTTGCTTGTCTAATGTAAAATTAAGAATATAGGATTCTTGTTCCTCATCT